>NW_027288416.1:300000-406390 GCF_047511675.1 Marmota flaviventris | reverse complement strand
AATGTTAATCCTAAAACTAGCCCTAACTCTAGCCCTTGATCTAAACAGAACGATATCCCTAACCCGTAAACCTTAAACCAAAACCTAATCATTACCCTAACCCTAGCCCTAATTTGAGTTTTAATCCAAACAATAAAACTAACCCTGACCCTGACTCTGACCATAACACTAACCCTAGCTGTAAACATAGCCCTAATCCTAAACCTAAACCTAAGACTAGACATAGCCCTAACTCTAACCCCAAATTTAGCCCAAAACATAAACCTGGTCCTTACATTAGCCATAACCCTAACTCTAGCATTAAGTTAACACAAAACCTAGACCTAATCTGAGACGTAACCCAAGTTTTAACCCTAATCCTAACCCTAACCCTAGCCCTAATCATAAACATAACCCTAGCCCTAAACCTACCTCTAACACTATACATTGCCATAAACAGGACCCTAACTCTAATGCTAAACCTAGTCTTAAACCTAACCCTATCCCTAATCCTAACCCGTTCCATTACCCTAACCGAAACCTAGACTCTAAACCTCACCCTATCATTAACATAACAGTAACCCTAATGCTAATTTGAGCCCTAATTTTAAAACTTAACCTATCCCAAACCCTAACCCAGAGCCTGACTGTAAAAATAGTTCTAGCTCTAAACCTGACCCTAACCCTAAAAGTAACCCTTACACTACATGTAGCCATAAACCTAACACTAAAATTTTCTTTAACCATAACCCAAGACCTGATATTAGCCCTAGCCCTAATCCTAGCCCTAAACATAAAACAAACCCTAGCCCTCATCGTAGCCCTAAACCTATCCCTAATCGTAACACTATCCTTAACCATAGCACTAACCTAATTCTAACACTCACCCTCCCACTAAACCTAGTTAAAACACCATCCCTTACCCTCATCCTAATCCTAACCCTAACCCTAACACTAGACCTAAGCTGAACAGTAAGCCTAGCCTTAATCATAGCCCGAATTTAACCCTATCCATAATTCTAACACTAACCAATGACCTAAGACAAACTCTAACTCTCACACTAGCCCTATCCCTAGTTCTAACCATATCCCTTAACTTAACCCTAACCCTAGCCCTAAACATAGCCATAAATCTAGGCATAAACACTTGCCTAATCCTTATTTCTAGTCCTAACCCTAGATCCAACTCTAACTCTAACTCAAACCACTAATCCTAAGCCTAAGGCTAACATTAATACTAGCACTAACCCTAACACTACTCATGAAACTAACCCTAACCTAACCCTAGCAGTAAAACAAAACCGAGTAATAGCCCTAAAACTAAATCTTAAACTTAACCAAATCCTAATACTACACCTAGACCTAACCCTAGCCCTAATTTGAGTCCTAACCTTAATCTGAATACTAACCCTGACTCTGACTCATATCCTAACACTCACTCTTGCTCTAAACACCACCCTAACCTTAAACCAAACCCTTACAGTAACCCTAGCCTTATTTGGAATCCTAACCCTAACTCTAAAACTAACTCTGACCTGATTATTAACCTAAAACTAACACTCGCTCTAATCTCACCCTAACCTTAAAACCTAATCCTAACACTAGAGGTTTAATCCCTAAACATAACCCCAGAATTCATCCTATTTGTAACACTAGTTCTTACATTAGCCGTTGCCTAACCCTAAACCTAACACACAAACTAGCCCTAATCTGAGCCCTAATCCTAGCTTTAAACCTAACCCTTCCCCTATTCCAAGCCCTAACCCCTAATGCTAACCCTAATCCTTAACCTAACAAAACCCTAATCCCATTACTAGTCCTAACACTAGCACTCATTCTAGCTCTAACCATAAACCAAATCCTAACCCTAACCCTGACCCTTATTCTGACCCTAAAACTAATTGTAGATATAAATCTGAACTTAACCCTAAACTGAACCCTAATAGTAACCCACCTGGTTAACTTATACCTAAACCTAACCCTAACACTAGCACTAGACCTAAACCTAATCATAAATCTAGCCATAACTCGAACACGAGACCTAATGAAAAACCTAGACATAGCCCTAAAAATAACCTTAGCCTAAGCCAAACAGTAACTCTTCACCTAGACCTAATTCTGGATTTAATTCTAACCATAACACTAACCTGAACACTGACCCTGACACTAACAGTAACCCTAGCTCTAAACACCACCCCAATGCTAAACCTAACCCTAAAACTATACCTAGCCTTAACATTAACTTAAAACTAGCCTAAATCATAACAAGTTCTTACATTAGCTGTAGCCCTAACCTATTGCAAAACCTAGCCCTAATCCAAGGTCTACCTAGCTTTAACCCAGAAGCTAATCCAAATCCTAACCATAGCCCTAACCCTAAGCCTAAGCCTAAGACTAGACATAATCTGTAGCATAATCCTGGCCCTAACCCTAGCTCTAACCTAACCATTACTCTAATGATAACCCTAACACTTATGCTAACCATAGACCAAAACCTAAAACTATACCTAAACTTAACCCTATAAATTACCCTACACTTAACCTGAACCCTAAACCTATCATTACACTATCCTTAACAATAATGCTAATTCGAGCCCAAAACCTAAAACTTAACCTAACAAAAACCCTAAACCTGACCCTAACTCTAATAATACCCTAGCTCTAAACTTTACACTAACCATAAACCTAACCATTAAAATAGACCTAGTTATAAACCTAACCCTAAACTATCCCTAACTGTAACCCTAGATCTTACTTTTGCCCTAGCTCTAATACTATTCCTATACCTAAGACAAACTTAGACCATATCCTAGGACATAAACTTTACTTTAATCATAAACCTAACACTTACCCTAATTATAACCCTCACGCTAGGCATAAAACTAGCTGTAATCCCAACCCTTACCCTAAACCTAACTGTAACCTAATCCTATTATTTACCCTAGCCCTAACCCTAGGCCTAACCCTAACACCCTTGCCCTAAGACTAACTCTAACTCTCGCCCTAGCCCTATAGCAAGTTCTATACCAATCCCTTGCCATCACCCTAAACCTAATCCTAAACTTAGCCCTAACCCTAGCCCTATCTTTCACCCTAGCTCAAACCCTAGATCTAAACCTAACTCTAAATCTAACCCTAATCCTAAGCCTAAACCTCACTCTAACACTAGCCCTAACCCTAAAACTAATCCTAAAACTAGCCGTAACCATACCACTATCCCTAAAACAAAACTGAGTCAGAGCCCTAATCCTAACCCTTAACCTAAACCAAACCCTAACCTTACAAGTAGTCCTACACTTATCTCTGATTCAAGTCTTAAATCTAACCTGAAAAGTAATAAGGACACTGACTCTGAACCTAACACTAAATCTAGCTCTAAATATTGTCATAACCATAAACCTAACCCTAACACTATACCTAGACCTAACCCTAGACCTATTTCGAGTCCTAACCATAACCTTAAAACTTACCCTGACCCTGACTCATATCCTAACACTGACACTAGCTCTAAAGACCACACTAAACAAACAGAACCCTAACAGTAACCCTAGCCCTAATTCCAGTCATAACCCTAACCTTAAAGCACACCCTGACCTGACTGATATCCTAAAAGTCACCCTAGCTCTAATCACAGCCCTCAACTTAAACCGAATACTAAGAGTAACCCTAGCGTTTATCTAAACCAAACTATAGACCTAGCCATAACCCTAAACCTACAGCTAGCCCTCAACATAACCATAGCTCTTACATTACCTATAGACTTAATCCTAGCCTAAACCTAACATAAAAGCTAGGGCTAGTCCTGGGCCTAAATCAAGCCTTAAGCATAACACTTATCCTAACCCTAACCCTAGCCCTAACCCTAACCCAACCCTCACCTTAGTCTTAATCCTAGCTCAAAGCCTAAACATTTCTCTAAACATAAACCTACACCTATCCCTCCATCTAACCCTTACCTAGCCCTAATTCTAACCTTAACCCTAGCCCTAAAACCTATCTCTAAACCTACCCATTACTCTAAACCTAAACCTAACCTTATTGATAATCCTAGGCTTCATGCTAAACCTAAACCTAACTGGAAAACTAACCCTAGACCTAACCTTAAACCTCACATTTGACATAGACCTAACCTTAGCTCAAACCCTAGCCCTTACTATAAACTTAAACATAACCATAGCCCTAACTCTAAGTCTAAACCTCAATCTAACTTTAAATATAGCCCTAAATCTACATCTAATCATATACATTACCCTAACCCTAACCCTATCCCTATTGACGTCCCTAGCCCTAATCCTTACCCTAACCCTATGAGTACTATAACCTTATCCCTAGAAGTAACCCTAAACCTAACCCTCTCCCTAGCCCTAAACGTAGCTCAAAACCAAACTCTTATGCTAAACATAAACCTGAGCCTAACCCTAGTTTTAACTCTAACCCTAACCCTAATTCAAGATCTCTTCTTAACCATAAACCTAGCCCTAAACTTAGCTCTAATCCTATCCATTATACTAACCATAACCCTTACCCTAATCTGAACCCTGGGCCTAACCTTAAACCTATTGCTAACCCTAACCCTATCAATTACCCTAAACCTAATGTTAACTCTAAACAAAACCCTATCATTTCCCTAACCCACACCCTAGTGCTAATTCAAGCCCTAAACCTAAAACCTAATCTCAAACACACTCTAACACTGACCCTGACCCTAATAAATCTCCTAGCTCTAAGGATGACTTTTACACTAAACCTAACCCTTACACTAGACCTAACCATAACACTAATCATAAAACTATCCCCAGCCATAAGCTTAGACCTGACATTAGCCATAGCCCCAATCCTAGCCTTAAACCTAACACAAACCCCACCACTTATCCTAGCCCTAAACCTAGCCTTAATCCTAACCATAAACCTAACTTTAGGCCTAACCCAGGAAATAACCCTAGCACTAATCTTAGCACTAATTTAGTCCTATTCATAACCCTATCTCAAACCCTAGCCCTACGACTAACTCTAACTCTCACCCTAGCCCCATCCCTAGTTCTAACCCTATCCCTTACTGGAACCCTAATTCTAGCACTAAAACCCAGCCCTAACCCTAGCCCTATCATTAGCTCTAGCCCTAACCTATATCTAATTTTATCTCTAAATCAAACCCTAACCCTAAGCCTAAGCCTAACCTAACCCTAATTCTAACTTTAAACTTAGCCCTAAAACAAAACCGAGCCATAGCCCTAACTCTAACCCTTAAACTTAAACCAAACCTTAACCCTAACCCTAACCTTAGCTGTAATTCTAGTTTTAGCAGAAAGCTAGAACTAACACTGACCCTGACTCTGACCATAATACTAACCCTAGTCTAAACATCACCCTAACCCTAACCCTAAACCTAACACTAGACCTACCACTAACCCTAACCCTAAATTTAACCCTAATTGTAACCCTGATACTTACATTTGCCTTACTCCTAACCCTAGCACTAACTTAACCCAAAACCTAGCCCTAATCCAAGCCTGAACCCGAGCTTTAACCCTAAACCTAATCCTAACCCTAACCCTAATCAAAACCATAACCATAGCCCTAAACATATCTCTAAAGCTATCCATTGCAATAACCATAACTCTAGGCCTAAACCTAACCCTATCCCTAATCCTATACCTATGCATTATTCTAAACCAAACCTAAACCCTAAACCTCATATTATAATTACACTAACACTAACCATAATGCTAATTCAATTCCTAACTTTAAACCTTAACCTTTCCCAAACTTCTAACCCAGACTTGACCCTAGCTCTAAACCTGACCCTAACCCTAAACCTAACCCTTACATTATATGTAGGCATAAACCTAATCCTAAAACTATCTTTAACCATAAACCGAAATCTGATATTAGCCCAAGCCCTAATCTTAGCCCTAACACTAAAATAAAGCATAGTGCTCATCATTAGCCCCAAACCTAGCCTTAAGGATTACCTAACCCTAACAATAGCCCTAACCCTAATTCTAACCATCTCCTTATCTCTAAACCTAGCTATAATGCCATTCCTTACCCTAAACTTAAACCTAACCATAACCCTAACTCTAGGCCTAAGATGAACACTAATCCTAGCACTAATCCTAGCCCTAATTTAACACTATCCCTAATGCTAACCCTAACCTAGCCCAAAGACTAACTCTAACTCTCACAGTAGCCCTATCCCTTCTTCAAACCCTGTCCATTAGACCTAGCCCTAAAACTAGCCATAACCATTGACAAATCCTTATTCCTAGTCCTAACATAGATATAAACTTAAGTCGAAATCTAACCCTAAACCTAAGCCTAAGCATAACATCAACACTAGCCCTAGCCCTAATGCTAATCATAAAACTAGCCCTAACACTAACCCTTGCAGTAAAACAAAACCAAACAAGAGCCCTAACCCTAAACCTTAACTTAAACCAAACCTTAACACTACACCTAGACCTTACCCTAGCCCTAAATCGAGTCCTAATCTTAACCTTAATACTATCCCTAACTCTAACTCATATCGTAACACTCACCCTAGCTCTAAACACCACCCTAACTTTAAACCAAACCCTTAGAGTAATCCTATCCTTAATTCGAGTCCTATCCCTAACCCTAAAACTAAACCTGACCCTGACTATTAACCTAACATAACACTAGCTCTTTATTTCACCCTAACCTTAAACCTAATCCTAACAATAAAGGTTGAACCCCTATCCATCACCCTAAAACTAACCCTAAAAACCATAGTTCTTACATTAACCATTGCTCTAACCCCTAGCCATAAACCTAACACAAAACTAGTCCTAATTTGAGCCCTAAACCGAGCTTTAACCCTAAACATAGCCCTAACCCTAGCTCTAACCCTATCCTTACCCCTATGCCAAACCCTAAACCTAATGTAATAATAATAATTCTAATCCTAATTCTATTCCTCAAAATAACCCAAACCCTAACCCTATTAGTTGTCCTTACCCTAGCCTTCATTCTAGGTCTAACCATAACCCAAACCCTCACCCTAACCCTGACCCTTATTCTGAACCTAACACTGATCATAGGTTTAAACCTGAACCTAACCCTAATCCGAACCCTAACATTAGCCCTATTGGTAACCTTATACTTAAACCTAATCTGAACACTAGCCTCAGAAATAAACCTAATCTTAATCTATCCATAACTCTAGACATAGACTTAAAGAAAATCTTAGATCTAGCCCTAATTATAACCCTTAGCTTCAAGCCAAAATCTAATCCTTCCACTAGTCGTAAGCCTAGTCCTAATTCTGGCTTTCCCATTAAAACATAACCCTAAAACTGTACACTACCCTGACACTAACACTAACCCTAATCTAAACATCACCCTAACTCTAAACCTAACCCTAAAACTATACTTACCTCTAACTTTAATGCTAAAACTAGCCCTAATCATAACAAATTCTTACATTTGCCCCTGGCCCTAACATATTGCAAACACTAGCGTTAAACTTAGCCCTAACCTAGCTTTAACCTTAAATCTAAATATAACCCTAACGTTAGCCCTAACCCTAAACCTGGGCCTAACCCTAGTATACACCTAACCTAACACTAAATCTATCCCTAACTGTAACCCTAGACCCGACATTAGCCCTAGCCCTATTACTAGCTCTAACCCTAACACAAACATTAGCCATCATCCTGGCCCTAAACCTAGCTTTAATCATAAACCTAAACCTAACCCTAGCCCTGACCCTAATCCTAGCCCTTGCCCTAGCACTCAAACTAGCTATTACCCAATACCTTACCCTAAATGTAATCCTAACTCCAACCCTAACTGAAGCCTAAACCTAAAACTAACACTAGCCATAATTTAGCTCTATCCCTAACCCTAACCCTAACCCTAATCCTAGCTCTAACACTAACTCTAACTCTCATACTAGCCCTATCACTAGTTCTAACCCTATCAGTTACCATAATACTAAACCTAACCCAAATGTTAGTCCTAACCCTTGCCCTATCCTTAGCCCTAGCCCTAACCATAGATCAAAATCTAAGTCTAAATCTAACCCTAACCTGAAGCCTAAGCCTAACCATTATAAGTACATTTATATATAGACTCTGTGTCTATAAGTGTTGGCTTCAATTATTATTTAGAATATAGTCATTAGTTACATAAAAGGCATACCAATTCTGCTGGTGTATAGAGAACTGAGTGTCACGGGTAGGATGCTATGTTAAGGGGGAAAGGAATGAGGGTATGTGATTAATCTAACTTAGCAACTTTGGAGGAGAACTCTAATGAATAGGCAGGGGGGATTTATGGATGAAGGTATAAATTCAAACTGCTTATCTGTATTCATAATATTACCCTATGTATAAATAGTAAAAGTTAGTAGGCTGAAAGTTGGATAGAGGGAGAAAAAAAAGTAGAAAAAATAACAAGTAAATAGAGGGAGAAAGAAAATAAGAGCAAATAAAGAGGGGGTGAGGTGGGGCCTATGCAATTCCTCTAAATTATTACAATTCTAGTGATTCAGTTCTTAAAGTCCAATTTCATGGAGAGTAATTGGTTTCACATATGTTGAGGTTGTAAGGACGAGAGGGGGAAGGGTACAGGAGAATGGATGAGAAGAGCAAGAAAAGAAAAGTAAGAAAGAACAAAAAGGCTCTCAGAACTCTGTTTTCTTTTCTTGCATTATGTGGAGTTTTCTATTCATAGATTGAGTCTCTGTTCTCAGGGTGGGGGAGGTAGCTAGGGTGAGAGGGCTTGAGCTTCTACCTGGAGCCTCCATACTCTTAGTCTCTGAATTGGTAACCAGGTGCCTGTACAGTTGCTGTTCCTCATGGATAGCTACACCCCCCAAAACCTTGTGTGAAAAATCTTGAGTTATCACAGCTGGAGGTAGGAGAGTTGGAAACCTGGTACCTGATAAGCTGCAGAACCAAGCTGGTAGCCATGCTCACTGATAGATGGCAAATAAGGTTTTGCAAGATGGATTCCATCTGTTACCCATGTATGGTGTTTGGTGAGGTCGGTGGTTCTGGAGTGACGTTGTGCTGTGTCCAGAGCTCGTTCTGGTGATTCTCAAGCAAAGTCTCCATGTTCTGTGCTGCCTTGCGTGTGTGCAGAGAGCTCCTGTGTGGCTGAGACTGCTGTCAGCGCCCTGACAAATGGCACAGCCCAGCCTTCCATCTGCGCTGAGAGTACCCATGCGGCCCTAGATTTCTTCAAATTTCTATGATACTGGGAAGGATTCATCTTTTACTTAGCCTTATTTTGCTCCACAGGTTTGGGCCTTGTTGGTTCAATGGTTCGCTATCAGGAACAGTTTGTATTTTTGGTTTCCCTTCATTATGGCTTATTGATGTGAATGAAAATTGAGCTGGAAATCAAACAGGGTTCGCCAGAGGTGCTTGAAACTTCACACAATTAGTTCTCAGTGGGCACTCTCTAGTTTCTTTCTTTTGAAGCTAGGCCAAAGATGAAGGCATGCAAAAGAAACTGTATCCGAGAGCTCTTAAGGAGAAAACAGAAACATGTATGTAATAAAATAAGTCTCCCAAAAATTTGATCAGATTTCTTTGATACTACACAGTATTCATCTTTTAGCTTGCTCCATTAGGCTCCCCAAGGCTGGAACTTCTAGGATCAATTGTTCTCTAAACAGGTAAGTGTTAGTGTATAGTTAGGGTGTAGGGCTAGTTTTAGAGATAGTGTTAGGGTTAGAGTTTGTTTTGTTCAAATTTCTTTGATACTGGGAAGATTTATCTTTTACCTAGCCTCACTATGGGCCCCAGTTTGGCGCCTTCTCGGTTCAATGAATTGCTGTTGGAAATAGTTTGTTTTTAATGACTCACTTCATTTTGACCTATATAGGTAAATGAGAATGGAGCTGGAAATCAGAGGGTTGGTTCTAGCTGGTTGAAACTTCACATATTCAATCAGTTGTCTGTGGGCACTCTCTGGTTTCTTCCTTGTAAAGGTAGCGATATCTGAAGCATGCAAAACAAGTTTATCCAAGAGCACTTTAGAATAGAACAGGGCAATATGCATGTACTGAAATACCTCCCTCAATTATTTGGTCAGATTTCTTTGATACTGTGCAGGATTCATATGTAATCTTGCCCAACTAGTCTCCCCAAGTTTAAAACTATTATGATCAAAGGTTCTATTAACAGGTTAGTCTTAGGATTATGATTAGACTTAGGGTTAGAAGTAGTGTTAGGGTTAGTGCTAGATTTTTTCAACTTTATGTATACTGAGCAGGATTTATCTTCTTTCTCTTCTTAGTATGCTCCCCATATTTGGGCCTCCTAGTAAAAGGGTTTTGCTCTCAGGAGTAGTTTTAATTTTAATCTTTCACCTCATTTTGCCCTAAAGGGGTGAAGGGAAATGGAGCTGGACTCAAACAGGGTTGGTGCCAACTGCTTGAAACTTCACACACTCAACCAGTTCCCAGGGTACATTCTCTCCTTTTTTTTTTTTTTTCTTGTGGAAGTAGCCCAAAGATGAATTTGTAATAAACAGCTTTATCTGTGAGCATTTGAGGAGCAAGCATTAAATTTTTGCATGGACTATTTGATATTGTACAGGATTCATCCTTTTCCTAGTCTTAGTAGGATCCCCAAGTTTGAGTTTTCAAGGTTTGCCAGTTCACTGTCAGGAACAGTTGAATTTTTAGATTTCACTTCATTATGGCCTATAGACGTGAATGAAAATGGAGCTGGATATCAAACAGAGCTAGTACTAGCTGCTTGAAACTTCACACACTCAATCAGCTCTCTGTGGGCACTCTCTGGTTGTTCCTTGTGCAAGTACCTTAAACTGAAGCATGAAAAAAAATAATTTATCCAAGAGCACATTAGGAGAAAACAGGAAAGTATGCACGTAATGAAATACCTCCCCCAATTATTTGGTCAGATTTCTTTGATACTGCACAGGATTCATCTGATAGTTTGCCCCACTGGGCTCCTTTATTTGGGGACTACTCTGATCAATGGTTTTCTAAACACGTTAGGTTAGATTGTGTATTAGTTTAGGGTTAGATTTACAGCTAATATTTTGTTAGATTTAGTTTTGTTCAAATTTCTTTGATACTGGGCAGGATTCAACTTTGAACTAGCCTTACTATATTCTTTAGGTTTGGACCTCTTACATCAAGGGTTTGCTCTCCTGGACAGTTTGTATTTTAAGTTATCATTTCAATTTGACCTATGCATGTAAATGGAAATGGAACTGGAAATCCAACAGGGATGGTGCTAGCCACTTCAAACCTCACACACTCAATCAGTTTTCTATGGGCATTCTCTGGTTTGTTTCTTGTAAAAGTAGCCCTAAGCTGAAGCATTCAAATCAACTTTATGTGAGAACACGTTAGGGGAAAACAGGGAAATATGAATGTACTGAACTACCTCTCCAATTATTTGGTCAGTCTTCTTTGATATTGTGAAAGATTCATCTGTTCACTTACCCAACTTGGCTCCCCAAGTGTGGGATTCTAGGATCAAAGGTACTCTAAACAGGTTAAAGTTAGTGTTAGGGTTAGTGTTAGGACTAGGATTAGACCTAGGGTTAACCTAACTCTAACCTGAACACTGACCCTAACACTAACACTAAACCTCGCTTTAAACCTGAACCTAACCCAGAACCTAAAACTAACATTAGACATAGCCATAACCCTAACCCTAAATCTAGCTCTAAAATCAGAACCCTGCATCTTACATTACACATAGCCTTAACCCTGGGCCTAAACCTAACACAAAACCTAGCACTATTCTGAGTCCTAATCCTACTCTAAAAATAAACATAATCCTAAATGTAGCCCTAACCCTAACCCTCACCTTAGACATAAGCCTAGCTCTAAGACTAACCCTCAGCCTAAACAAAACCCTAGGCCTATTTGTAAACATAAACCTAACCCTAGCCTTAATCCTGAACTTAAGCCTTGTAATAACCCTAGCCCTAAACCTAATCCTATCCATAACCCTAATCTTAAAACTAACCCTTGTCTTAACCCTACACCTAACCCTTGCCATAAACTTAACCCTAAACCATACCAAAAAAAAAAAAAAAAACTAAACCTACTCCTGAACCTAAATTTAACCATAACCTAAACATAACCCTAAACCTAATCTTACATCTAATCCAATACATTACTCTAAAACTAGCCCTAGCCCTAATGAAAACCCTAGCCCTAACCCCAACACTAGCCATAATCATAACCATAACCCTATTCTAGACTTAACACTAAACCTAACACTCCCCCTAGCCCTAACCGTAGCTTAAAGCCTAACCCTTACACTAACCCTAACCCTAGCTCTAGCCCTAATCATAACCCTAACTCTAGCCCTAAACCTAATATTAAACCTAGCCCTAATCCTAGCCCTAATATAGCCATATTCCTAACCCTAACTCTTACTCTAGAATTAAGATTAACTATAATTCTCACACAAGACCTATCCCTATTCTAACTCTATACCTTACCGTAACCCTAACCCAAGCCCTAACCCTAGTCATAACCCTTGCCATAGCACTAATTCTAGATCAAAACCTCTCTCTAAAACTAACCCTATCCCTTACCAAATCCCTAACCCAAGCCCTAACCCTAGTCATAATCCTTAGCCCTAGCACTAACCTATCTCTAAAATTAACCCTAAACTGAAGCCTCAGCCTAACCCTGAAATTAGCTCTAACCTTAATGCTATTCCTAAAATTAGCCCCAAACCTAGCCCTATCCCTAAAACAAAATGGAGCCATACCCCTAAAACTAATGCTTACCCTAGGCCAAACCCTAACCCTACACCAGCCCTAACCCTAGACCTAATTTGACACCTAACACTAACCCTAAACCTAACCATGGACCTGACTCATATTCAAACACTAAACCTAGCTCTAAACATCACCCTAACCTTAAACCTAACCCTAACAATATGCCTAGCCCTAAACTTAACCATAAAACTAACCTTAATCGTAACCCTCTTTCTTACAATAGCCATAACCATACACTAGCCCTAAACGTAATACAAAATTAGCCCTAATCCAAGCCCTAACACGAGCTTTAACCTTAAACCTAACTCTAACCCTAATCCTAACCTTACCTCTAACCCTATCGCTTACCCTAAGCCAAACTCTCACCCTAATGCTAACCGTATTCTTAGCACTAATCCTCAGCTTAACAAAAACCTAACTCTATAACTAGTCCTAACCCTAGACTTCATTCTATATCTAACCATAACCCAAACCCCAACCCTATCCCTGACCTAATATTCTGACCCTAACAATAATAGCTCTAAATCTAAACCTAACCCTAAACCGAACTTAACACTAGCCCTACTTGTACACTTACACATAAACCTAACCCTAACACTAGACCTAGACCTAAACCTAATCCTAAATCTAGCCTTAACTATAGCTCTAGACCTAAAGACAAACTAGACCTAGCCTTAACAATAACCCTTAACCTAACCCAAACTCTAACCCTACCTCTAGACCTCACTCTAGTCTTAATTCTGCCTTTAACCTTAACCTTTACACTACCTGAACACTGTCCCTGACACTAACACTAACCGTAGGTCTAAACTTCACCCTAACCCTAAAACTAACCCTGAAACTACATGTATCCCTAACATTAACCATAAAACTAGTCTTAATCATACACTAGTTCTTACATTAGCCATAGCTCTAGCCTATCACAAATCCTAACCCTAATTAAGCCCTACCTTAGCAATACTCCTAAAGTTAAACTTAAAAATAAACCTAGCCCTAACTATAAACCTAAGCCCAACCCTAGACCTAATCCTAACCATAATCCTAGCTCTAACACTAGCTTTAACCCTATGCATTATCCTAAGAAAACTATAAGCCTTATGCTAACCCTAGGCGGAACCCTAAACCTAGCACTAGCCTTAATCCTATCTATTAACATAAACCTAACCTGATCCGTAAATCTAACTCTGTCATTACCCAATCACTAAATATAAGACTAATTTGACCCCTAAACCTAAACCTTAACCTAACTGCAACCCTAAACTTGACCCTGACTCTAATAATTCCCATAGCTCTAAACCTGACCTAACAAGAAACCTAAACTTTACAATAGACCTAGCCATAAACTTAACCCTAAAACTATCCCTAACCATATCCTAGACCTGGCATTAGCCCTAGCTCTAATCTAGCCCTAACCCTAATACAAAACTTAGCCCACATCCTAGCAAGGAAACTCACCTTAATTATAACCCTAAACCTAACGTTAACCCTAATCTTAACCCTAATTTTAACCCTAGTTCTAAAACTAGCTATATTGCCATCCCTTAACCTAAACCTAACCTAACCCTAAACCTATCACTAAACCTAGACCTAACCCTAGGCCTAACCCTAACACGAACCCTAGCCCTAATCCAAGACCTAATTTAGCCCTATCCCTAACTCTAACCCTAGCCCTAAGACTAACTCTAACTCTCACACTAACCCTATACTTAGTTGTAACCTTATCCCTTACCATCACCATATACGTAGCCCTAAATGTAGCCCTACCCTAGACCTATACTTAGCCCTATCACAAAACCTGGATCTAAACCTAACTCTAAATTAACCCTAACCTTCAGTCTAAAACTATCCATAACTCTACTCTTATCCCTAATCCTTAACCTAAGCCTAAATCTAACACTTACAATAGCCCTAAACCTAAGACTAATCATAAATCTAGCCCCAACCCTACCCCTAACCCTAAAACAAAACCAAGTCATAGCCCTAACCTTAACCCTTAACTTAAAACAAATCCTAAACCTACACCTAACCCGAACCCTATCCCTAACCCCAAAACTAACCCTGACCCTGACTCTGACCCTAACACTAACCCTGGCTCTAAACATCATCATCACCATAAACCTAACCTTAACACTAGACCTAGAACTAACTCTAACCTGTAAGTAGCTGTAATCATAAACCTACTTCATAAATTAGTGGTAGTCTTAACCCTAGCCCTAACCTAACCCCAAACCTAGCCTTAATCTTAGTCCTAAATCTAACTTTAACCCTAACCTTAAACCTAACCCTAACCCAAACACTAGCCCTAATCTTACACATAACCATAGCCCTAACCTTAGGGCTAACCCTATCCATTACCCTAATGATAACCCTAACCCTTCTGATAACACTAGGCCTAACACTAACACTATACATTACATTAAACCAAACCTAAACCCTAAACCTAAACCTGTAATTACCCTTACCCTAAATCTAACACTAATTCAAGCCCTGCACCTAAACACTATCTTAACCCAAACCCTAATCCTGACCCTGATTCTAAAAATAACCTTAGATCTAAGCCTGACCCTAACCAAAAACCTAACCCTTACACTGGACCAAGCCATAAACCTAACACTAAATCTATCCCTAAGTGTAACCCAAGACCTGACATTAGCCATAACCCTAATACTATCCTTAACCCTAAAACAAATCGTAGTCCTCATCGTAGCCCTAAACATAGCCTTAAACATAACCCTAACTCTAACCCTAGTTTTAACCCTAATACTAACCCTCGCCCTTGCCCTAAGCCTAGCTATAACCACATCCCTTACACTAAAGTAAACCCTAACTCTAGCCCTAACCCTTGCCTTATCCTTAGCCCTAGCACTAACCCTAGATCAAAATCTAACTCTAAATCTAACCCTAAATTGATGCCTAAGCCTAATCCTAAAACTAGCCCTAACCCTAGCCCTAACATAACCCTAGCCATAATTTAGCCCTATCCGTAAAACCTAAACCTAACATTAGCCCTAAGACTAACTCTCTCATACTAGCCCTATCACTCATTCTAACCGTATCCCTTACCATAAATCTAACCCTAGCCCTAACCCTAGTGATAAACCTTTCCCAATACTTATCCCTAGCACTAACCTTAGGCAAAACGTAACTCTAAAACTAGCCTTAACCCAAAGGCTAAGACTAAACCTAACACTAGCCCAAACCATAACACTAATCCTAAAATGAGCCCTAACACTAGCCCTAGCAGTAACACAAAACTGAGCCATAGTTCTAACCCTAAACATTAACCAATTCCAAATCCTAACCTTACACCTAGACATAAACCTAGACTTATTTGAGTTGGAAGCCGAACCCTAAAACTAACCCTGAACCTGCCACTGACCCTAACACTTCTAGCTCTAAACATCACCGTATAAGTAAACGTAATCCTAACACTAAACCTAGCACTTAACCAAACTAGCCCTAAACTTAATCCTAGTACTTACCCTAACACTAGCCCTAATTGTAACCATAACTTTAGCCTGAAACTGATCTCTAAGTCTATCCATTAACATAACCATAACCCAATCTTTAATGATAACCCTAAGCATAAATCTAACCCTATCTCGAATCCTAACTCTTCCATTACCCTAAACCTAACCAGAATCCTATACCTAACCCTATCATTACCCTAAAGTTAATCCTAAAACTAATTCAAGCCCAAAATTGAAACCTTAACCTATCTCAAACCCTAACTCAGACCTTGACCCTAATAATACTACTAGCTCTAAACTTGACCATAACTTAACACCTAACCCTTTGCCTAGACTTATCCATAAGCCTAAACCTAAAACTATCTTTAACCATAACTCTGGACCTGAAATTAGCCCTAGCCCTAATCCTAGCCCTAACCCTATAAACACACCTAGCCCTCATTCTTGTCCAAAACTTAGCCTTAATCATAATTCTATCTCCAGCTCTACACCTAACCCTAATTCTAACCCTCACCCTACCTCTAAATCTACCTATAATGTAATCTCTTACCCTAAATTTAAACCTAACCCTAACCCTAACCATAGGCTTAATCTAAACACAAAACCTAGCCCCAATCCTAGCCCTAATTTAGCTCTATCTCTAACCCTATCCTAACCCAAGCCCTGAGACTAACTCTAACTCTTGCCTTAGCCCTAGCCCTAGTTCTATCCCTATCTGCTACCAGAAACCTAAAACTAGCCTTAACGTTAATGATAATAGTAAAACTATCCCTAACCCAATCCTAGCAGTAAATCAGAACCAAGCAATAGCACTAACCCTATACCTTAACTTAAACCAACAACTAATACTACACTTAGACCTAAACCTAGCCCTAGTTCGAGTCCTAAGCCTCATCTTAAATCTAACCCTGACATTGACTCATATCCTAACACTCATCCTAGATCTAAACACTGCCCTAAACTCAAAATGAACACTAACATTAACACTGCACTAATTTGATTCTTAACATTAAATCTAAAACTAACCCTGACCCTGAATCCTATCCTAACAAGAACCGTAGCTATAAATATCACCTTAACCGTAAACCTAACACTAGCACTCAAACTATCCCTAAACCTAACCCTAAAACTAACCTTAATGGTAACCCTAGTTCTTAAATTACCCATTGCCCTAATCCTAGCCCTAACCCTAACACCAAACTAGCCCTAAAAGGAGCCCTAAACCTAGCTTTAACTCTAACTCTAACCCTAACCATAGCCCTAACCCTATATCTAAATCAATCCCTTATCCTAAGTGAAATCTTAAACTGAAGAGTAACCCTAGACCTATCTCTAGTCTTTAGACTAACCCAAACCCTAACCCTATTAATAGTCCTAATCCTAGCCTTTGTTTTAGCTCTAACACCACCCCAAAACATAAAACTAACCCTGATTCTTATTCTGATCCTAACATTAAACCTAGGTCTAACCCTACCACCAACCCTAACCCCAAATTTACCATAATCTTATCCCTAGAAATAATTCTAAACCTAACTCTCAGCCTAGCAATAACCATAGCTCAGAACCTAACCCTTATGCTAAACAAAACCCTAAACCTAATCCTAGTTCTAACCCTCACCTTAACCCTAACACAAGACTTAATTTTAACCATAACCCTAGCCCTAAACTTAACTCTAACTGTATCCATTACCTAAACATAACCCTTACCATAATTCTAATGCTAGGCTTAACCCTAACCCTATTGCGTTCCCCAAACCTATCAATTAGCCTAACGTACCCTGAACCCTATACCTAATCCAATTATTACACTAACCCTAACCCAAATGCTAATTCGAGCCCTAACCCTAAACTCAAACATAAACCAAACCCTAATACTCACCTTGACCCTAATAATTCCCCTAGCTATAAACCTGACTCTTACTCTACTTAACCCTTACACTAGACCTGGCCATAAAACTAACCCTAAAACTATTCCTAAATCTAACCCTAGACGTGATATAAACCCTAGCCATAATCCTATCCCTAACCCTAACACAAACCCTATCCCTTATCCTAGCCCTAAACATAGCCTTAATTTTATCCCTAACCCAAACACTAGGCCTAAACCTAAAACTACCCCTAGCCCTAATCTTAGCCCTAATTTAGCCCTATCACTAACCCTAACCCTAATCCTAGCCAAAAGACAAATTCTAACTCTAAGTCTAACCCTAACCTTAGTTCCAACCCTATCCCTAACTAGAACCCTAATCCTAGCCCTAACCCTTGGTGTAACCCTAGCCCTATTCTTGGCCCAGGCCATAAACGTAGATCTAAACCTAACTCTAAATCTAACCCTAAACCTAAGCCTAAACCTAAACCTAACACTAGCCCTAATGCTAATGCTAATCCTAAAATTAGCCCTAACACTAGCCCTAGCCCTAAAACAAAACCGAGACATAGCCATAACACAGACCCTTATCCTAAACCAAACATAACCCTACACCTAATCCTAACCATATCCTAATTACAGTCCTAACCATAACCCGAAATCTAACCCTGAATCTAACTCTTACTCCAGCATTAACCCTGGCTCTAAACATCATCATCACTGTAAACCTCAACCTAACACTAGACGTAGCCCTAACCCTAATCTTATACATAGGGCTAATCATAGCCCTACCTCGTACATTAGCCAGAGCCTTAACCCTAGCCCTAACCTAACCCAAAACCCAGCTTTAAACCAAGTAGTAACCCTACCTTTAACCCTAAATGTAAACCTAAGCCTAACCCAAAACTAGCCCTAATCCTACACATAACCCTAAACCTAACCATAGGTCTAAACCTATCCATTACCCTAACTATAACCCTAACTCTTAAGCTAACCCTAGGCCTAACCTTAACCCTATCCATTACACTAAACCAAACCTAAACCCTAAAACTAATCCTGTCATTACCCTAAACCAAAAACCTAATATAACCCAAACCCTAAACCTGACCCTAAATATAAACCTAGATATAAACCTGAATCTTATGCTAAACCTAATGCTTACACTGGACGAAGCCATAAACCTAACACTAAATCTAGTCCTAACTAAAACTCTAGACCTGACATTAGCTCTAGCCATAATACTATCTCTAACCCTAACACAAACCCTAAACCTCCTCTTAGCCATAAACCAAGCCTTAATCATAACCCTAACCCTATTTCTAGCCCTAACCCTAATACTAACCCTTGCCATAGCCCTAAATCTAGCCAAAAGCACATCCCTTATCCTAATCGTAAGCCTAACTCTAACCCTCACTCTATTCATCACAATTGCCCTATCTTTAGCCCTAGCTTTAACACTAGATCAAAACCTAACTTTAAATCTAACCCTAACACAATGCCTAAGCCTAAAAATTGCCCAAACCCTGATGCTAATTCTAAAACTAGCTCTAAGTATAACCCTAGCCATAATTTAGCCCTATCCCTAACCCTAACCCTAACCCTAGCCCTAAGAATAACTCTAACTCTCACACTGGCCCTATCACTCATTCTAATCCTATCCCTTCCCATAAACCTAACCCTATCCCAAATTCTAGTCCTAACCCTTGCCATATCCTTAACCCTAGCACTAAACTTAGATAAAAACCTAACTCTAAATTTAACCCTAAACCGAAGCCTAAGCCTAAATCTAAGACTAGCCCTAACCCTAACATTAATCCTAAAAAATCAACTAACCCTAATCCTAGCCGTAATACTAAACCAAGCCAACGCTTTAACCATAACCCTTAACCTAAACCAAGCCCTAATCCAAAACCTAGCCCTAAACCCTGCCCTAATTCGAGTTTTAAGCCAAACCTTAAAACTAAAACTGACCCTTAGGTCTAAAGCTGACACTAACCCTAAACTTAACCCTTACACTAGACGTACCCATAATCCTTATCCTAAAAACATCTTTAACCATAGTTATGGACCTGAAATTAGCCCTAGTACTAAACCTAGCCCTAACACTAAAAAAAATCCCTACCCCTTATCATACCCCTAAACCTAGGCTTAATCATAACCCTTGCCATAACCACAGCCCTAACAATAATTATAACACTCACCCTACCTCTACACATAGCTATAAAGCCATCCATTACCAAAAATTTGCCCGAACGCTAAACTTAAACTCTAAACACTAACTCTAAACTCTAACCCTAACCCTAACACTAACCCTAACTCTAGGCTTACACTAAACACTAAACCGAGCCCTACCCTTGCCCTAATTTAGCCCTATCTCTAACCCTAACCCTAACCCTAGCCCTAAGACTGTCTCTCGCCCTAGCCCTAGCCCTAGTTCTAACGCTATCCCTTACAATAACCCTAACACCTAGCCATAACACTTGCCCTATCCTTAGTTCTAGCCTTCACCCTAGGTCTAACCCTAATTCCAAATTTAACCCTAACACTAAGCCTAAGCCTAACACTAACAATAGCCCTAATCCTAACCATAGGACTAAAACAAAACCGAGCGTTAGCCCTAACTCTAAACCTTAACTTAAACCAAAACCTAACACTGCTACTAGACCTAAACCTAGCCCTAGTTCGAGTCCTAACCCAAACCCTAAAACTAACCCTGATGCTGACTCATATCCTAACACTCACCCTAGCTCTAAACACCAACTTCACCTTAAACTGAACCCCAACAGTAAACCTAGCCCTAATTCAAGTTCTAACTCTTACCCTAAAACTAAGCCTGACCCTCATTCCTATTCTAATATGAACCCAAGCTAAAAATATCACCCTAACCTTAAACCTAACCCTAACACTAAACCTAATTCATACACTAACACTAAAACTAATGGTAATCCTAGTTCTTACATTAGCCATTGCCCTAACCCAAGCCCTAACCCTAACACAAAACCTAAGGCCTAATCTGAGTCCTAAACCTAGCTTTAACCCTAACTCTAACCATAAACTAGCTCTAAACCAATCCCTTACTTAAGCAAAACCTTAAACCTAAGGGTAACCCTAGAACTATCCCTAATCCTTAGGCTAACCATAAAACTAACCTTATTAATAGCACTTACCCTTGCCCTCATTCTAGATCTAACCCTATCCAAAACCCTAACACTAACCCTGACCCTTCTACTGAACTTACCATTAAACTTAGGTCTAATCCTAACCATAACCATAAACCAAAACCTACTGTAATCCTATCCCTAGACCTAATCCTGAACCTAACACTGAGCCTACCCCTAACTATAGCTCAGAACCTACCCTTACACTACACATAACCTTAACCTAACCCTAGTTCTAACCCTCTCCCTAACCCTAAATCAAGACCTAATTCTAACCATAACACTTGCCCTAAACTTAAGTCTAACAGTATCATTAACCTAAACATAATCCTTACCCTAATGTTAACAAGGCATAACCCAAAACATATCACTATCCCCAACCTTATCAATTACCCTAAACCTACCCTGAACCCTAGACCTAATACAATCATTACCCTAACCCTAACTCTAATGACAATTCGAGCCCTAACCCTAAATTCAAACCTAAACCTAACCCTAACACTGACACTGACCCTAATAATTCCCCTAGATCTAAACTTCACTCTTACCCTATACCTAACACTTATACTAGACTTAGCCATAAAACTAACCCCAAAACTATCCCTAAGCATAAACCTAGGCATGGTATTAGCCCTAGTCATAATACTAGCCATAACCATAACACAAACCCTAGATTTTATCCTAGCCCTAAGCATAGCCTTAATTATAATCCTAACCATAACAATAGGCCTAACTCTAACACTACCCCTAGTCCTAATCTTAGATGTAATTTAGCCCTATCCCTAACCTTAACCCAAACCCTAGCCCAAAGACTAACTCTAACTATCACCTGAGTCCTAACACTAGTTCTAACCCCCTAATTTACTGGAACCCTAATCATTGCCCAAACCATAGGTCTAACACTAGCCCTATTCATAGCCCTAGCAGCAACCCTAGATCTAACCCTAACTCTAAATCTAACCATAAACCTTAGCCTAAACCTAAACCTAACACTAGCCCTAACCCTAAGGCTAATCCTAAAACTAGCTCTAACCCTAGCCCTAAAACAAAACCAAGCCATAGACCTAAACCTAACCCTTAATAAAAACTAAGCCCTAACCCTACACTAAGCCATAATACTATCCATAATTCGAGTTATAAGCCAAATACTAAAACTAACCCTGACCCTGACTCTGACCTTAACACTAACCCTAGCTCTAAACATCACCCTTACCTTATGCCTAAACATAACAATAGACCTATCCCTAAAACTAACCACAAAATTACTTCTAATCACAACCCAGGTATTTACAGTAGCTGTTACCCTAAAACTAGCCTTAATTTAACCCCAAAACTAGCCTTATTCCGAGCACTATCCCTAGATTTACCCGTAACCCTAAACCTATCACTAATCCTAACTATAACCCTAGCTGTAACCCTAGATTTAACCCTAACCCTAAGCCTAACCCTATCAATAATCGTAAAAATAACCCTAGCTGTACCCCTATCTCTAACCCTATCCATTACCCTAAACATAACCCTATCCCAAATGCTAAACCTGTGCTTAACATAACCATATCACTAATCCTAACCCTATCCATTACACTAAACCTAAACTGAAACCTAAACCTAACACTATCTTTACCCTAATCCTAACTCTAATGCTATTTTGAGCACTAAAATTAGACCTTAACCTATCCAAAACACTAATCATGACCCTGACCCTAAGAGTACCCTTAGCTCTAAACCTGAACCTAACCCTGAGCCTAACCCTAAACCTAACCCTTACACTAGACATAGCCATAAACCTAAACCTAAAATTATTTTTAACAATAACACTAGACCTGAAATTAGCTCTAGCCATAATCCTAGCACTAAACCTAGGCTTAATCCTAGCCTAAAAATAACCCAAGCCCTAACCCTAGTTCTATACCTCATCCTAGCTCAAAACCTACATATAACCTCATCCTATACCACAAAACTAACCATAACCCTAAACCTACCCCTAACACTCACCCTAAACCTAGGCCTAACACAAAGCCTAGTTCTAATCATAGCCTTTATTTAATCCTAACCTAACCCTAAACCTAGCCATAAGACTAACTTGAACTCTTGCCCTAGCCCTAGCCTAGTTCTATACTTAGCCTTACTCCTAATCCTAGATCTAAGACTAAGTGTAAATCTAAACCTAACTCTAAATTTAACTCTAAAATAAGCCTAAACAAAACCCAAACACTACCCCTAAACATAATGCTAATCCTAAAATGTGCCCTATCTCTAGCCCTAGCCATAAACCCAAATCAAGCCATAGCCCTAATCTTAAATCTTAACCTAAATCAAACCCTAACCCCACAACTAACCCTAAAACAAACTCTAAAACTAACCCTGACCCTGACACTGAACCTTACACTAATCCTAGCTCTAAACACCACCCCAATCTAAAATTAACATTAACACTATCTTGCCTTAACCTAACCTTGAAACTAGCCTTAATCATAACCCTAGTTCATACATTAGTCATTGTCCTAACCGCAACGCTAACCCTAACACAAATTCTACACCTAATTCTAGCCCTAACCTTAGCTTTAAACATAATACTAGGCCTAACCCTAATCTTAACCCTAGCCCTAACCTTATTCCTTACACTAAGGCAAACCCTAACCCAAATGCTAACCCTAATCTTAATTCTAATCCTTAGCCTAACTTAAACTCTAATCATAATACTAGTCTTAACCCTAGCCCTCATTCTACCTCTAAACCTATCCCTGATCCTCATCTGACCCTAACAGTAACCCTAGGTCTAAACCTGACCCTAACCCTAAACCAAACCCTAACACTAGCCCTACTGTTAACCCTATACTTATACGTAAGCCTAACAGTAGACCTGGACCCAAAGTTAATCCTAAATATAGTTATAAATCTAGACCTAGAAATAAACAAAAACCTAGCACTAGCACTAACAATAACCCTTAACCTAAACCGAACACTTACCCTACACCTACACCTAAACATAGTCCTAATTCTGGCTCTAATGCTAACCCTAACACTATCCCAAAAACTGACCCTAATTCTAACACTGAACCTAGCTTTAAACATGACACTAACTCACAACCTAGACATCACACTAGACCTAGACATAACCCTAACCCTAAAACTAGCCCTAAATATAACCCTAGCTCTTACATTAACTATAGTCCTACCCTAGCCCTAAACATAACATAAAACCTAGCCCTAAACCTAGGCCTAAACTTAGCTCTAAGCATAACCCTTAGCCTAACCCTAGCCCTAAACTATGTGTCGCCTTAGACCTAATCCTAACCTTTACACTAAACATAACCCTAGCTCTATCCTAAACCCTAACCCTAACCCTAGCCATAATCCTAACATTAAACCTAGTCTGAACTTTAGCTCTAAACATATCCATTACCATAACCCTAACTCTAATTAAAACCCCATCCCTAACACTAAACCTAACTCTAAACATAAATGTAAACCTAGACCTAAACATAAACCTAACCCTCACCCTAGCCCTAATTCTAGTTCAAACACTAACCCTTACCCTAACTTAACTATAACCCTAGCCCTAATCTTAACACTTACCCTAACCCTAAAACTTACCCTAAATCACACCCTAATTCTACTCCTTAACCTAGCCCTAATCCTAGAGTTGATCCAAACCATAACCTAGCCCTAAACCTAGCTCTACACCTCTCCATTACACTAAAAATAACCCTAACCCTAATGGTAACCATAACCGGTTGCTAAAGGTAACTCATCCTTTACCCTGAACCTTAACTGAAACCTAAACTAAACCTTATCCATTACCCTAATCCTAAGCCTAAACCTATTGCTAATTTGAGCCTTATCCTTAAACCTTTAGCTAAACCAAATGCTAACTCTGACACTGTTCCTGGCCGTAATAATAACCCTAGCCCTAAAGCTGATCTTTAACCTAAACCTAACTCGTACAATAGACCTAATCATAACCTAACCCTAAAATTATCTTTAACATTAACCCTAGACCTCATATTAGCCCTAGACCTGGTCCTAGCCATAATACTAATAGAAACCCTAGACCTTAACCTAGCGCTAAACGTAGACTTAATCCTAAACTGAAATATAACCCTAGGCCTAATCCAAATTCTAAAGCTCACCCTATATCTAAAGCTAGCTATAACCCCACCCATTGCCCTAAAATTTACCTTAACACCAATGCTAACCCTAACTCTAGCCAAACCCCTTAGTCTAACCCTAACACTAACCCTAGCCTTAATACTAGCCCTAATGTAGCCTGACCCCAACACTAACCCTAGCCCTAATCCTAAACCCTCTAAAAATCACCCTAACCCTAAACCTAACCGTAACATTAGACAAAGCCCTAATTCTAACCCTAAAACTAGCACTAATTGCAACACTAAGTTCATACATTATCATAGCCCTAATACCAGCCCTAACCAAACCCAAAACCAAGCCTTAATCCCAGCCTTAACCCTAGCTTTAAACCTAACCATAAACCTAACCATAACCAGAACATAGTCCTAAACTTTACCCTAACCTTAGCCAGAATTCTAACCATAACCCTAGCCCTATCACTAGCTCTACCCCTATCCATTACCCTAATCATGACCATAACTATAATGGTAACCCTAGGCCTAACCCTAAACTCATCCCTAAACCTAACCTATTTCCTTAACCTAAACCTAAACTGAACCCTAAAACTAACCGTACCATTACAATGACTCCAAACCTAATGTTAATTCAAGCCTTAACCCTAAACCTTAACCCAACCCAAACTGTAACTCTGCCCCTTTCCATGATAATATACCTAGCTATAACCCTGAACCTACCACTAAACCTAATTCTTATACCAGACCTAGCAAAAACCTAACCCTAAAACTATCACTGGCCAAAATCCAACACCTGATATTTGCCCTAGCCGTAATTCTAGCCCTAAACTTGACACAAAACACACCCATAACCCTAACACTTACCCTAGCTCTAATCCTATCCATTACCCTAGTGCTAAATTTAGCCTAACCCTATCAATTACCCTAAACATAACCCTCATTATAATGCTAATCCTAGGCCTAAATCTAACCTTATCCCTAACCATAACCCTATCCATTATGCTAAATCTAACCTGAACCCTAAAACAAACCCTATCATTACCCTAAACCAAACGCTAATGCTAATTCAAGCCCTAACCCTAAACCCTAACCTAAACAAAACCCTAAACCTGAAGCTGACCCTAATAATACACCTAGTTCTAAATTTGACCCCTACCTAAAACTTAACACTTACACTAAACATAGCCATAAACCTAAACCTAATCTTTAGCCTAACCCAAACCATCACCCTATTACCAGTTCTAACCCTAGCCCTCATTCTAGCTCTAACAATAACCCAAACCCTAAACCTAAACCTGAAACTTATTCTGACCCTAATATTAACTGTATGTCTAAACGTGAACCTAACCATAAACCAAACCCTAACACTAGCACTAGAAATAAACCTATACCTAAACCTAACCCTAACACTAGCCATAGACCTAAACCTAATCCTGACTCTAGCCATATCTCTAGCCCTAGACCTAAACAAAAGCCTAGCCCTAGCCCTAATGATAAACCTTAACCTAACACAAACACTAATCCTACCCCTAGACCTAACTCTAGAGATAAATCTGGGTTTAACCCTAACCCCAACTATAACGCGAACACTGACTCTGACCCTAAAACTAACCCTAGCTCTAAACATCATGAAAATGGTAACCCTAACCCTGACACTTGATTTAGCGTAACACTTACGCAAAAAGTAGCCCTAAACATAACCCTGGTTTATACATTAGTTGTAGGCCTAAGACTAGCCCCAACCTAACCCAAAACATGGCCCCAAGCCGAGTGCTTACCCTAGTTTTAACCCTAACCCAAAAACTAGCCCTAATCGATACCTTAACTCTAGATCTAATCCTAGCTTTTACCCTATCCATTACTTTAATCTAAACCCTAAATCTAATGCTAACCTTAGGCCTAACCTTAATTCTTAACTAACCCAAAACCTAACCCTAACTTTCGTTCCAGGTCTAACCCTAACCAAAACCCAAACCTTATCCCTGACACTTATTCTGACCCTAATACTAACAGCAGGTATAAATCTGACCCTAACCTGAAACAGAATCCTAATATAAGCCCTACCGGTAATCATATACTTAAACCTAAACCTATCACTAGTCCTAGATTAAACCTAATCCTAAATCTAGCCATATCTCTAGCCCTAGACCTGAACAACAACCTAGCCCTAGCCTTAACAATAACCCTTAACCTAACCCAAACACTAACCCTACCCCTACACCTAACCCTAGTCCTAGTTCTGGCACTAAACCCAACACTAACTCTAACCTGAACACAGGCCCTGACCCTAACATAATCCTAGCTCCAAAGCTCACTCGAAACCAAGCCTAATTCTAACACTAGACCTAGCCATAACCTTAACCCCAAAACTATCCCTAATCATAACCATAGCTCTTACATTACCCATGGCCCTAACCCTAGGCCTAAACTAGCCCAAAACATAGCTGTAATTTTAGGCCTGAACATAGACCAACGTGTAAGCCTAAACCTAACCCTAGCCCTAACCCTAACCCTAAGCCTTGCTTTAGACCTAACCCTAGCTCAAGCCTAAACTTTACCCTTAACATAACCCTAGCCGTATCCCAAACCCAAACCTAACACTAGCTCTAATCCAAATATTAAACATAGCCCTAACCATAGCACTAATTATATCAACTACCCTAACCCTAACCCTAATCATAAGCATAAGCCTAGCCCTAAACCTAGCTCTACTTCTATCCAATATACTGACCACTATCCTAACCCTAATGCTAAACCTAGGCTTAACACTAACCCTATCACAATCCCTAAACCTATCCATTGCCCTAAAACTAACCTGAACCCTAATCCTAAACCTATTCATTAACCTAACCCTAACTCTAACCCTAAGGCGAATTTGAGCCCTAAACCTAAACATTTACCTAAATCAAACCTTAAGCCAAATACTGACCCTAATAATACACAAAGCTTTACATTTACCCTTACCCTAAATCCAACCCTTACACTAGACCTAACCATAAACATAAGCCAATACCTATCTCTAATGTAACCCTAAACCTGACAATAGCCCTACCCCAAATACTAGCCCTAACCCAAACACAAACACTAGCTCTTATTCTAGCCTAAATCTTAGCCTTTATCATGACCTTAACCCTAATTCTAACCCTTTCCCTAGACCTAAACCTAGTTATAACCACATTGCTTACCCTAAACCTAACCCAGAACTTAACATTAACATTAAACCTAGCCCTAATCTTAACCCTAGGACTAACCCTAACATTAATCCTAGCCTTAATCCTAAAACTAACACTAATATTAGCTTTAAGATTAACTATATCTCTCGCCCTAGCCCTAGCCCTAATTCTAACTCTATCACTTACCATAAACTTATTCCCAGCCATAGCCTAGAATAACCCTAACCCTAATCTTAAAATTTGCCCTAACCGTGGATCTAAACCTAACTCTAAATCTAACACTAATCCTAAAACTAAACCTAACCCTAACACTAGTCCAAACCCTAACGCTAATCCTAAAACTAGCTCTAACCATGGGCTTAGACCAAAAACAAAACTGAGCAATAAAAATAACCCTAACTTTTACCTAAACCAAACCTTAACCTTATATCTAGCCCTAAGCCTAGCCCTAATTTGAGTTCTAATTTTAACCCTAAATCTAACCCTAAACCTGTCTCTGACATTAACACCAACCCTACCTTTAAACATTACCCTAAACCTAAACCTTAACCTAACACTAGACCTGGTCCTAACCCTAATTCTAAAACTAGTTCTAATCATAAACCTAGATTATACATTAGCTGTAACCTTAAACCTAATACTAACCCAAACCTAGCCCAAATCTGATACCCAACCCTAGATTTCACCCTAACACTAACCCTAACACTATCCCTAATCCTAACCCGAACCCTAGCTCTAACCCTAGCTCTAACCATATACTTTACCCTAGCCAAACCCCAACCCTAATGCTAACCCTAGTCCTAAAACTAATCCTTGGTCTAACCCAAACCCTAACCCTGTTACTAGTCCTAACCCTAGCCCTCATACTTGTTATAATCATAACCCAAATTCTAACCCTAATCCTGACCCTTATTCTGACCCTGAAACTAAACCAAACCATAACACTAACCCTACCCATAAACCTATATCTAAACCTAACCCTAATATTAGCCCTAGATTAAACCTAATCATAAATGTAGCCATATCATTAACCAAGACATTAACAAAAAGCTAGCCCTAGCTCTAATGATAAACCTTAACCTATGCCAAACACTAATCTTACCACTAAACCTAACCAATCCTAATTCTGGCTCTAGCCCTAACCCTAACCCTAATTCAAACACAGACCCTGACACTAACACTAACCCTAGCTATAAACCTGACCCTAATCGAAACGTAAACCTAACATTAGACCTAGCCATAACCGTAAATCTAACCCTTACATTACCATAGCACTAAAACTAGCTCTAATCCTATCACAACACCTAGCCATAATCCTAGGTCTAAATCTAGCCCAAAGCCTAACCCTAATCCTAAACTAACATTATCCATTATCGTAAGCCTTACCCTCATGCTAACCCTAACCCTTGCCTTAGACCTATCTCTAGATAAAACCCAAAACTGAACCCTAAATATAAGCCTAGCTCTATCCCTAAACCTAATCCTAATCTTGACCCTAATCATGATGTTAACATTAGCCCTAATACTATTTCTAAATTTATCCATTACCCTAAACAGAACCTTAACCCTAATGATAACACTAGCTCTAATCCTAATTGTAAACCTAACCCTAGAACTAACCCTAAAACTAACCCTCATCGTAGCCTTAACCCTAGATAAAACCATAACCTTTATTCTAACACTAACCCTAGGCCAAACCCTAACACTTACCCTAAACCTAAAACTACCCCTTACCCTAACCTGACATCTAACCCTGTCCATTACCCTACCTCAAATGATAATCTTAGCTCTAACCTTAACACTTACCCTAAAGCTATAACTACCCCTAAACCTAACCTAACATCTAATGCTATCCATTAATCTAACTCTAAAGACAACCTTTGTCCTAACCCTAAAACTCACACTAAACTTAACCATAAATCTAACCCTAGACATAATCCTAAACCTAACCCTCACCCTAGCACTATCCCTAGCTCAAAACCTAACCTGTACCCTAAACAAAACCCAAACCCAACCCTAGGCCTAGCCTTATCCCTAACTCTAGCCCTAATCCTATCCAAAATCTTATCAGTAACTCTAGATCTAATGCTGTTCATTATCCTAATGATAACCCTAAACTAAATGCTAACCCTAGGCCTAACCCTAACCCTGCCACTAACCCTAACCCTACCAATTACTCTTATACTGAATCCTAAATCTAAACCTATCCATAAACCTAACCCTAATTCTAAACCTAAGGCTAATTTGAGCCCTAACCCTAATAATTAACCTAACACAAACCCGAAACCTGACCCTTACTCTAAAAATACCCCTTACTCTTTACCTGGGCATTACCATAAACCTAACATTAGACCTAGCCATGAACCTAACCTAATAAATATCCCTAGCCGTAACCCTAACCCTGACATTTTCCCTATCCCTAAAACTTACCCTAACCCTAACACAAACACTAGCGCTCATCGTATCCCAAAATGTAGCCTTAATTCTAACACAAACCTAACCTTAGACCTAAACCTAATTCTAATCATCACCCCAGGCCTAAACCTAGACGTAACACTAACCCTAATACTGGCCCTAATTGTAACCCTAGTTCTTACATTACCCATAGCCCTAAAGCTAACACAAAACCTAGCCTAGACCTAATCCAAGCTCTAAACCTAGCTTTAATCCTAAACCTAAATCTAACCCTAACCATAACCCAACCCTAACACTAGCACTAACCCTATCCCGTACCCTAAGCCAAACTATAACCCTAAGAGTACCCTTTTCCTAAACTTAATTCTATAGCCGAACCCAAAACCTAACTCTATTACTAGTCCTAACCCTAATCCTCAATCTAGCTCTATCACTATCCCAAACCCTAACACTAACCCTGACCCTTATTCTGACCCTAACACTAACCATAGGTCTAAACCTGACCCTAACCTTAAACAGACCCCTAACATTGGCACTACCTGATCCCTATAACTAAACCTTACACTAACACTAGACCTAAATCAATACTTAATCTATTATCTAGTGATAACTCTAGTCCTAGCCCAAAAAAAAAAAAAAAAAAAAAAAAAAAAAAACCTTAGTCCTAGCCATAATAAATACCTTTAACCTAACCCAAACACTAACCCTACCCCTAGACCAAATCCTAGTTACTAATGCTGACCCTAACAATAAACCTAACCATAAACCTAACACTGAACCTTACCCTTACACAAACCCTATCTCTAAACCTCATCCTAACAAAACACATAACCCTTACACTAGACTTAGCCATATCACTAACCCTGAGACTAGCCATCACCATAGGCCAAAATCTATCTCTAACTCTATCCATTACCCTACCCTAAACATAACCCTAATGCTAACCCTAGCCCTAACCCTCATACTGACTCTAACCCTAATGCTCATCCTAGTCCAAACCCTAGCTCAATCCCTAACCCTTAAACTTAACCTAACCCTAAAACTAACCCATGGCCTAAACCTAAACCTAACCTAAACCCTAGCCCTAATACTAACCTTAACCCTATCTCTAACCCTAGCTCTAAGCCTACATATTACCCTAATGATAACTCTAAACTTAATGATAACCCTAGACATAACCCTAGCTCTAACCCGACCCATTACCCTAACCCTAACCCTAATGATAACCCTAGCCCTTACCCTAAATCTAACCTAATCCTAACCCTAGACATAACCAGAAACCTAACCCTTGCCATAGAGCTAACCCTTGCTCAAACCCTAACCATTACCCTAAACCTAAAACTAAACCTATCCGTAACCATAACTTTAAGCCTAAACCTAACGCTAACCCTAACCCTAACAAGACATCAAACCCTATCAAATACCCTAAACCTAATGATAACCCTAGCCCTAATCATAACACTAACATTGAACCTAACCCTAACTATAACCTAGACCTAACACTAAACCTAACCCTTGCCCTAGTGCTAACCATAGTTCAAACTCTAAACCATATCCTAAAACTAAACCTAACCCTAACCCTAGGCCTAAACCGAACTCTAGGCCTAATAATAACCATAACCATAGCCCTAACCCTATCCCTTATCCTAAGCACAACCATAACCCTAAGGCTAACCCTAGGCCTAACCCTATCCCATTGGCTAACTCTAACCCTATCAATTACCCTTCACCTAACATGAACCCTAAACCCAAACCTATCATTACACTAACCAAACCCTAATGCTAATTCAAGTCTAAACCTAAACCTTAACCTAAACCAAACCTGAAACCTAATTCTAACCCTAATAATAGCCCTAGCTCTAAACCTGACCCTTACCCTAACCCGAACCCTTACACTATACCTAGCCATAAAACTAACTCTCAATCTATGCCTAATGTAAGCCTAGACCTGACACTAGCCCTACACCTAATTCTTGCCATAAACCTAAAACAAAACCTAGCCCACATCCTAGCACTTAACCTAGCCTTATTATTAAACCAAACCCTAACCGTAGCCCTAACCAAAATTCTAACCTTCAACCTAGCTCTAAAACTAGCTCTAGCTCTAACCACATCCCTTCCCCTAATCCTAACCCTATCCCTAAATCTAAACCTAAGCCTAAACTAGGCCTAACCTTAATACAAACACTAGACCTAATCCTATCCCTAATATAGCCCTAAACCTAACCTAACCCTAGCCCTAAGACTAACTCTAACTCTCATCCTAGCCCTATTTCTACTTCTAACCCTATCACTTACCATAATCCTATCACTTGCCTTTATATTAGCCCTAAACCTAGCTCTAGCCCTAATCCTATATCAAACCCTAACTCTAAATCTAACCCTAACCCTAAGCTAAACCTCTCACTAACACAAGCTCTAAAACTAATGCTAGTGTTAAACTTGCCCTAACCTAGCCCTAGCCCTACAAATCAACCTAGCCAAAGTCCTAACCCTAACCTTTAACATAAACCAAACCCTAAGCCTACACATAGCCCTAAACCTAGCTCTAATTCGAGTCCTATCCTTAACCCTAAAACAAACCCTGACCCTGACTCTGACCCTAACATTAACCCTAGCTCTAAACATCCCTCAAAACCTAAACCTAAACCTAACCCTAGACCTAGCCCCAACCCTAACTCTAAAATTAGTTCTAATCATTACCCTAGTTCTTACATTGACTGTAGTTCTAAACCTTACCCTAACCTAACCCAAAACCTATCCATAATCAGAGCTGTAACACTACATTTAACCCTAAGCATAACCTTAAATCTAGCCCTAACCCTTACCCTAAACCTAACCCTAACCCTAACCCTAACCCTGACATAACTCAAAATCTAACCCTAAACCTAGCCTTAATCCTAACCATAAACCTAGACTAAACCCGAGCTGTAACCCTATTCATTACCCCAATCCTAATCCTAACCCTAGTACTAACCCTAGGATAACCCTAAACCTATTTCTAACCCTAAACTTATACATTGCCCTAAACCTAACCTGAATGCTAAACCTAATCATATCCATTAACATAATCCTAACCCTAATGATCTTAACCCTAAAACTATCTCTAAACATAACCCTAGACTTAACATTAGCCATAGCCCTAATAAAGTCCTAAACCTAAAACAAACTCTAGCCCTAATCCTAGCTCTAATCTTAGCCTTAATCCTAAACCTAACCGTAACTATAGACCTAAACTTAATTTTAACCCTTGCTCTACTTCTAAGCTAGCTATGATATCATACCTAACCATATCCATAACCATAACCCTAACCATGAACCTAGGCTCAGCCTTAATACTCACCCAAGCTATAATTCTAGCTCTAATTAAGCCCTAATTTTAACCATAAATCTAATCCTTACACTAACTCTTGCCCTAGCCCTATCCCTAGTTCTGTCCCTATCCCTTATAATAACTGAAATCATAGAATTAACCCTACCCTTCGCTGTAGCCTTAAACCTAGATCTAACCCTAACTCTAAATATAACAAAAACCCTAAGCCTAAACCACACCCGAACACTAGCTGTAACCCTAACGCTAATTTGAAAACTAGCCCCAACCCAAGTCCTAGCTCTCAAGCAAAACCGAGCCATTTCACTGACCTTAACCCTTAACCTAAAGCAAACATTAACCCTACAGCTAGCTCTAAACCTAGCCCTGATTCGAGTCCTAACCCTAACCCTAGAACTAATACTAACCCTGACTCTGACCTTAACACTAACCCTAGCTCTACACATCACCCTATCCCTAAACCTAATCCTCACACTAGACCTCACACTAAACCTAACACTAAAACTAGCCCTAAACGTAATGCCAGTTCTTAAATTAGCCATAGTCCTAAACCTAACACAAAACCTAGCCCTAATCCAAGGCCTAACCCTAGTTTTAACCCTAATCCTAACCATGGCTCTAACCCTAAACCTATCCCTAGTCCTAAACCTATTTCTAACTCTATTTCTTACACTTACTCAAACCCTCACCCTATTGCTACCCTAGTCCTAAGCCTAATTCTATACCTACCCCACACCCTAACACTATTACTAATCCTAATCCTAACCCTCATTCTAGCTCTAAACTTTAGGTTAAGAATTAGCATTAAGCCTATGACACGGTTTTGTTTGAGTGCTATGTCTAGGGTTAGGGCTAGTTTTCCAATTAGCATTAGGGTTAGGGCTAGTGTTAGGGTGAGGTTTAGACTAAGCATTAGGATATGATTGAGGTTAGAGTTAGGTCTAGGTTTAGGGCTAGGGCAAAAGTAGGAATGGGGTTGGGTTAGGTTTAGGTTTAGGGTTTGTGTTATGGTGAGGGAATGATTTAGAACTAGGGTTAATGCTAGGGTGAGAGGTAGGGTTAGGTTTACAGTTAGGGTTAGGTTTAGGACTAAATTTGTGCAAGGATTAGCACTAGGGTTAGTGTTAGGGCTAGGCCTACGTTTAGGGTTAGGGTAAGGGTTAGGATTAGTTTAAGGTATGATGATATAGCTAGGTTTAGGGCAAGGTACAAAATAGGGTTAGGGCTAGGGTTAGTGTTAGGGTTAGTATGAAGGCTAGGTTTAGGGCTAGGATTAGGGATAGGTTTAGGGCTAGGATTAGGGTTCAGTTTTGTGTTAGGGTTAGGGTTAGAATTAGTGCTAGGACTAATGTCAGGTCTAGGTTTATGTTTACGTTTAGTTTTAGGGTTCGGTTTATGGCTAGTTCTAGTGTAAGCTTTAGGTTGAGGGTTAGGGTCAGGTATAGAGACAGGGTTATTATTAGGGTCACTGTCATGATTAAGGTTTGAGAAATGTTAAGGTTTAGGATCAGGGCTTTCATTAGCTTTAGGGTAGTTATTAAGGTTAGGGTAATGTTTATGGTTAGTTTTAATTTCAGGTTAGGTTTAGGGTAATGGACAAAGTTAGGGTTTGAGACAGGATTATGGTTATCCTAAAATTAGCATTAGGGTTAGGGTTATGGTTAGGGTATGGATAGGGTTAGAGCTAGGGTTAGGGCTAGGATTATGGTTAGGATTAAGGCTAGGGTTAGGTTTAGGGTTAGGGCAAGTTTTAGTGTTAGGTTTAGGTTTATGGTAATGGTTAGGGCTCTGGTGAGGGTTAGGATTAAAACAGGTGTAGGTCTCAGATTAGTGCTAGGTTTTGGTTTAGGTTAGGTCTAGGATTAGGGCTACAACTAATGTAAGAACTAGAGTTGTGATTAGGGCTACTTTTAGGGTTAGGGTAGGGGTAAGAGTAGTTTTAGAGTTAGGTATAATTTTAGGGTTATCTGAGAGCTATAGTTAGTGTTAGGGTCAGAATTAGGGTCAAGGTTAGGTTTTAGATTAAGTTAAGGGTTGGAGTTAGGGCTATAGCTTGATTTTTTTAAGGCTAGGACTAGGTTAGAGCTAGTTTTAGGATTAGAGTTAGTGTTAGGGCTAGATTTTGTGTGAGGTTTAGGTTTAGGGTTGGGGTTAGTTATAGAGTTATGGTTAGATCTAAGGTTATTGGTAGGGCTAGGTTTAGGGCTAAGGGTAGAGCATGTGTTGGGATTATGCTAAGGGATAGGGTTAGAACTAGGAATAGGGCTAGGGCGATAGTTAGAGTTAGTATTAGTGCTAGTTTTAGGATTAGGGTTAGGGCTAAATTATGGCTAGGATCAGGTCTAGGATTAGTGTAAGGGTTAAATCTAGGGTTAGAGTTAAGGTTAGATTTAGGGGAAGGGTTGAGGTTATATCTAGGTTCAGATGTAGGGCGAGGGATAAAATTATGGATTGGGCTAGAGTTAGGGTTCGGGTTAGGATCAAGACTAGATTTAGGGCTAGAATGAGGGCAAGCATTTGTGTTAGGGTTATGGCAAGAATTAGGGCTAGGGATAATATCAGGTCTATGGTTACAGTTAGGGATAGGTTTAGGGTAAGGTTTATGGCTAGGTCTATATTCAGAGTTAGGTTTAGGGTAAGGTTCAGGTTTAGACCTAGGGGTATTATAATGGTCAGGTCAGGTTTTGGGTTTGGATTAGGTTGATATTTAGGGTTAGCACTCAAATTAGCATTATGGTTAGAGTTAGGGTTAGTGTAAGGGATAGGGTTAGGTTTTGTCTTCAGGTTAGGTTTAGGGTTCATGTTAGTTTTAGGTTAATGGATAGGGTTAGAGTTAGGCCTAGGGTTAGCATTAGGTTTATGGTTATTGTTTGGGTAATTGATCAATTTAGAGCTATGGTTAGGGCTAGGATTATGTTTAGGATTAGGGCTACAGTTAGGTTTAGGGTTATGGTTAAGGCTAGGGTTAGGGTTAGGGTTAAGATTAGGATATGGGTTATGGTTTAAGCTAGGGTTAGTTCTAAGGCTAGAGTTAGGTTTAGGTTTAGGTCAAGTGTTAGGGTTAGTATTAGGGTAAGGGCTAGGGTTAGGGTTAGTATTGGATTAGTGTTTTTCTAACGTTAGGTTAAGGGTAAGGCTCGTGTATTTAGTAAGTGTTAGGGCTAGGTTGAGGGTTCAGGTTAGAATTAGAGCTAGGGATAAAATTAGATATAAGGTTATTAGAGCCAGGGTTAGCATTAGGTTTAGGGTTATGGTTAGGATAATGGATAGAGTCAGAACTAGGGTTTGGGCTATGGTTGCAGTTAGGATTAGGGCTATGATTAGGGTTAGGGTTTGGGCTAGGGTTTGTTTACCCTAAAGATTAGGGTTTGAGATAGAGTTAGAGCAAAGGCTAAGTTTTGGGTTAGGTTCAGCATTAGGTCTAGGGATAAGATTACGGTAGGTTTAGGTTTAGGGTTACGGTTAGATCTACGTTTATCATTAGGGTTAGGATAAGGGTTAGGATAATGGATATAGTTATATGTAAGTTTAAGTTTAGGTTTAGGGTTAGATTTAGTTTTAGGGTTAAGGTTAAGGTATAGGTAGGTTTAGGTTTCAATTACAGGATAGGGTTTAAGCTAGAGTTAGGACTATAACAAGTGTTAGGTTTAGTGTTAGGTCTAGGGTTATTTTTCCGGTTAGGGTTTGGGTTAGGGTTAGGGTTATGTCTAGGGTTAACAATAGGGTTAGGGTTAGGGTTAGGGTAATGTTTATGTTCAGAGCTAGGTTTAGGGATAGGGTTAAGTTTAGGGTTAGGGATAGAGTTAGTGTTAGAGTTAGGGATAAGTCTAAGTTTATATTTACGGCAAGAGTTAGGCATTGAGTAAATTTAGGACTAACTAAGGCTACAGTTAGGGTTAGGATTAGGGCTAGGGTTAGGGTGAGTGTTACACATAGGGCTAGGTTTAGGCCTAGGATTCACTCTAGGTTTTTTTTTTAATATTTATTTCTTTTAGTTATTGGCGGACACAACATCTTTGTTTGTATGTGGTGCTGAGGATCGAACCCGGGCCGCACACATGCCAGGCGAGCGTGCTACCGCTTGAGCCACATCCCCAGCCCCCACTCTAGGTTTTGTGTTAGGTTAAGGTGTAGGGTTAGGGCTATGGTAATGTAAGAGCGAGGATTATGATTAGGGCTACTTGGAGTGTTAGGGTTATGGCTAGGTCTAGTGTTAGGTTTAGATTTTCAGTTAGGGTCAGGTTTAGAGTAAGCTTAGTGTTAAATGCAGGGTCCTTATTCAGGTTAATGTTAGGGTTAAGGTTAAAGCCAGAATTAGGACTAAGTTTATGTCTAGGGGTAGGGTTAGACTTTGCATTGGGTTAAGGCTTATTTTTAGGGCTAGAGTTAGGTTTTTGTTTAGGTCTAGGGCTAGAGTTAAGGCTACATTTAGGATTAGGTTTAGGTCTAGGACTTGTGGTAGAGTCAGGTTTAGTATAAGTTTACTGGTAAGGCTAGTGTTAAGGTTTGGTCTAGGGTTAGAATCAGATTTATACCAAGGGTTAGTGTTATGGTCAGAATAAGGGTCAGGGGTAGCGTTAGGGTTTGGGATAGGTTAGAGCTCGAATGAGGGCTAGGTTTTGGACTACTAATAGTGTTAGGGTTTTGATTAGCCTAAGGATTAGGGATAGGTCTAGGGTTACCATTAGGGTTAGGGTTTTGCTTAGGTTTAGGGATAGAGTTAGAGCTAGTGTTATGGGTAGGGTTAGGATTAGGGTTAGTGTTAAAGCTAGGTTTACGGCTCAGATTATGGCTAGATTTGTGTTAGCATTAGGGCTAGGGTTAGGGCAATGAATAATGTAAGAATGTAAGAATCAGGATTACAAGTTAGTTAGATTTAGAGTTAGTGTTTATGATTAGTGTTTATGGTTAGGTTTAAGGATAGGATGAATTTAGAGCTAGGGTTATTGTTAGGTAGGAGTCAGGGACAGGGTTAGTTTTAGGATTAGGACGCAAATTAGGGCTAGGATTACTGTTAGGGTTTGGTTTAAGGTAAGAGTGGTGTTTTAGAGCTAGGGTGAATGTTGGGGTATAAGTCAGGGTCAGGGTTAGTTTTAATATTAGGGTTAGGACTCGAATTAGGGCTAGGATTTGTTCTAGGTGTAATTTAGGGTTTGTTGTAAGTTAAGGTTTAGGGTTATGTCTGTTGCTCGGTTTTGTTTGAGTTCCATGGTTAGGGTTAGCACTAGTTTTATGATGAGTATTCAGGTTAGGTCTACTGTTAGTGTTAGGCTTAGGCTTATGGTTACAGTAATATTGAGAGTTAGGCTTAGATCTAGGGTTAGGCTAGGACTAAGGGTAGGGCAAGTGTTAGGGCTAAGGTTAGGGCTAGGTTTAGAGTTACAGTAAGGGATAGGGTTAGAACTAGGAATAGGACTAGTGTGAGAGTTAGAGTTTGTCTTAGGGCTAGGATTAGGGTTAGGATTTGGATAAGGGTTAAGTTAAGGCCAGGATTAGGGCTAGAGTTAGTGTTCAGTTTAGGCCTAGCGATAGGGTTATGGTTAGGTTTATGTTTAGGATAAGGGATGATGTTATAGCTAGGTTTAGAGGTAGGGTTAGGGCTAGAATAGGGATAGGGATAGGTGTAGAATTATGGTTATGATTAAGGCTAGGATTAGGGCTAGGATGATGGCTAGTTTTTTTTTTTTTTTTGGGGGGGTGGGGGTGGCTAGGATTAGGGCTAGGGCTAATATCAGGTCTAGGGTTATGGTTAAAAATAATTTTAACATTAAGTTTAGGTCTACATCTTGTGTAAGGGTTAGGCATAGGGTAAGGTTCAGGTTTAGAGCTAGGGGAAATTTTAAGGTTATGGTCAAGGTTAAGGTTTTGTTTAAGTTAGGAGTTAGGTTTAGGGCTCGAATTAGCATTAGGGTTAGAGTTACTGTAATGATAGGGTTTAGTTTAGGGTTCAGGTTAGGTTTAGGGTAATTGATAGGGTTAGCATTAGCATTAGGGTTAGGGTTAGGCTTAGCTTTAGCATTAGGGTAAGAGTTATGGTTATGGTAGTGGGTCAAATTAGAGCTTAGGTTAGAACTACGGATAATGTTAGGAATATATCTTGAGTTATGGTTAGGATTAGGTTTAGAACTAGGGTTAGGTTTAGGGTTATGGTTACTGTAAGAGTTTGGTTTTGATCTAGAATTATGGCTAGGGAGAGGGTAGGTTTTAGGGTTAGGTCTAGGGATAGGATTATGGTAGAGTTAGTGTTAGGGTTAGGGTTAGGGCTAGGGTTATCATTAAGATGAGGTTTAGGGTTAGGGTAATGGATAGGGTTAGATACAGGGTTAGGGTTAGGGTTAGATTTTGGTTTAGCGTTAGGATCAGGGCTATGTTTATGTTTAGGTTTATGGTTAGGTTTAGTGTTTGAGTTAGGGTTGGGACTATTCTGTTAAATTTAGTATTGTGTCTAGGGTCAATTTTCCAGTAGTTTATCCTAATACCAGACGTAGTCCTAACCCTAATCCTATAACTAGCCCAAATCATAACCCTAGTCCATACATTGGTTGTAACTTTAACCCTAGCTCTAACTCTAACCTAAACCTAGCTCTAAACTGAGAGCTAACCTTAGCTTTAATTCTTACACTAACTCTAACACTAGCCCTAACCCTAACCCTAAACATAGCCCTAACCCTACCTCTAACCCGAACCCTTACCCTAAGTAAACCCTAACCTAATGCTAACACTAGTCTTAACCTTAATCCTTAATTTAATTCAAACGCTAAACCTATTAATAGTCCTAACCTTAGCCCTCATTCTAGCTCTAACCGTAACCCAAACCTGACACTTATTCTGACCCTAACAGTAACCATAGGTCTAAACCTGACCTAACCTTAAAGCGAACCCTAACACTAGCACTAGAAATAAACCTATACATGAACCTAACACTAACACTAGCCATAACCCTAACCTTAACCCTACTACAAATCCTATCCCTTACCCTAAGCCAAACCCTAAACTTAATGCTAACCCTAGTCCTAACCCTCATCCTTAGCTTAACACAAATCCTAACTTTATTACTAGTCCTAATCCTAGCCATAATTCTAGTTATAACCATTATCATAACACTAACCCTAGCCCTGATCCTAACTATAAACCAACCTCTCACATTAGCCCTACCCGTAAACCTATACCTAAACCTAACACTAACACTAGACCTAGACATAAACTTAATCATAAATCTAGCCATTTCAAACCCACGACCGAAACAAAAACCTAGACCTGGCCCTAATGATAACCCTTAACCTAACCCAAACACTAACCCTACATATAGACCTAACCAATCCTAATTTAAGCTCTATCCCTAACCCTCTTCCTAATTCAAATACAGACCCTGACACTAACACCAATTAGCTTTAAAACTGATCCTAACCAAAACACAAACCTAACACTAGACATAGCCATAACTCTAACCATAACCCTAGTTCTTATATACCCATAGCCCTAACCCTAGCTCTAAACCTAACACAAAATCTAGCCCTAATCCTAGGCCTAAATCTAGCCCATAAGCATAACCCTAACAATAATTGTATCCCTCACGCTAATCCTAACCCTCCACTTAGACCTAAACCTAGCTAAAACCCTAACCCTAACTCTAAACATAATCCTAGCCCTATCCCTAAACCTAACTCTAACCCTAGCCCTAATCATAATGTTAATACTAGCCCTAATACTATCTCTATAATTATCCATTACAATAAACCTAACCCTAATCCTTATTATAACCCTAGCTCTAACTCTAACTGTAAACCTAATCCTAGACCTAACCCTAAACCTAACCCTCATCATAGCCCTAACCCTAGATCAAATCTTAAACTATACTCTAACTAACCCTAGCCCAAACTCTAACACTAACCAAAAACCTAAAACTACCCCCAACCCTAACTTGACATCTAATCCTATCCATTAACCTAACTCTAAAGGTAACCTTAGCCCTAACCCTAACTCTAACCCTAATCTTAACTGTAAATCTAACCCTAGACATAACACTAAACCTAACTTTCACCCTAGCACTAACCCTAGTTCAAAACCTAATCTATATCCTAAACCTAACCCAAACACTAACCCTCGCCCTAGCCCTAACCCTAACCCTAACTCTAGCCCTAATCCTAACCAAAACACTAGCCCACACCCTAGCTCTAATGCTATCCATTACCCTAACAATAACCATAACACAAATGCTAACCCTAGGCCTAACCCTAACCATATAACTAACCCTAAACATACCCATTATCCTAATCTTAACCTGAATCCTAAATTTAAACCTATCCATTACCCTAAACCTAACTCTAACCCAAACCTAATTTGAGCCGTACCCTAAAACTTAACCTAACCCATAACTGAAACCTGAAGTTGATTTAAAAAAAAAAAACACCTAATTCTAAACTTGATCCTTACCCTAAACCTAAACCTTATAAAAGACCTAGCCATGAAACTAACCCTATAACTACCCCTAGACATAACCCTAAACCTCACATTATCCCTATCCCTAAAAATTGCCCTAAACCTAACAAAAGCTGTAGCACTCATCCTATCACCAAATCTATCCTTAATCCTAATCCAATCCTATCCCTATCCCTAAATGTAATTATAATCATCTCTCTAGCCCTAAACCTAGCTATAACCCCATCTCTTCCCCTAAACCTAACCCTAAACATAGCCCTAAAATTAGGCCTAACCCTAACATTAACCCTAGACCTATTCCTAGGCCTAGTTTAGCCCTAACCCTAATCCTAACCCTAGCCTTAAGATTAAATCTAATTCTTGCCTGGCCCTATTTCTAGTTCTAACCCTATCCCTTACCATAACCTTAGCCTTAGCCCTAAAACATAACCGAGCTATAGCACTAACCCTAATCCTTAACTTAAACCAAATCCTAACCCTACATCTAGTCCTAAGCCTACCCCTAATTCAAGTCCTATCCCTAACCTAAAACTAACCCTTAACCTAACACTAATTGTAGCTTAAAACATCACCCTAAACTTAAACCTAATCCTAAAAGTAGACTTAGTCCAAATTGTAACCCTGAAATTAGCCCCAATCATAACCCTAGTTCTTACATTAGCCATATCACTAACACTAGCCCTATCAAAACCCAAAACCTAGCCCTAATCTGAGCCCAAACACTAGCTTTACCCCATCTTGAAACCTAAATGTAGATCTAACACTTACCCGAAACCTAATCCTAACTTAATTCCTTACGCTAAACCTAAACCTAACCCTAACAAAAACCCTAGACCTAACCCCAGATCTAACCCTATCCAATACCCTAACCAGAACCCTAACACCAATTCTAACCCTCAGTCTCACCCTAACACATTCTTTAACCCTAACCTATCCATTATCCTAAACATAACCCTAACACTAAAGCTAACCTAATACTAGACCTAGACATAACAATAACCCTAAAACTAGCCACAATTGTAACCCTAGTTCTTACATTAGCCATAGACCTAAAGATAACACCAAACCTAACCCTAATCCGAGCCCTAACACTACCTTTAACTGTAACCCTAGCTCTAACCCTAACCCTGACCCTAAGCCTAGCCCTAACCCTATCACAAACCCTGTCCCTTACCCTAAGCCAAACTCTAACCCTAAAGCTACCTAGTTTTAACCTCATCCTTAGCCTAACCAAAAACCTAACTCGATTGCTAGTCCAAACACTAGTTCTCAATCTAGCTCTATCCTTATCCAAAACCCTAAATATAACCCTGACCCTTATTCTGATCCTAATACTAACCATAGGTCTAAACTTGATCCTAACCAAACCGACCCCTAACATTGGTGCTACCTGTAACCCTATACCTATACCTTACCCTAACACTAGACCAAGATCTACACCTAATCCTTCATCTAGTGATAACTCTAGCCATAGCCCTAAACAAAAACCTAGCCCAAATCCCTAACAACAACCCTTATCCTAACCCAAACACTAACTCTACCCGTAGACTTAACCCTAGTCCTAATGCTGTACCTAATCATAAACCTAACCTTAACCCAAACACTGACCCTTACCCTAAAACAAACCCTAGCTTGAAACCTTTTTCTAACAGAAAACCTAACCCTTACCTAGACCTAGCCATATCACTAACGCTAAAACTAGCCATAACCATAAGCCAAATCCTACTTCTAACTCTATACATTACCCTAACCATAACCATAATCCTAATGCTAACCCTAGCCCTAACCCTAACCCTGACTTTAACCATAAACCTTGTCCTAGTGCAAATCTTAGCTCAATCCCAAATCCTTAAATATAACCTAATGCTAACACTAACCCTTGGCCTAAACCTAACCCTAACCTTAACCCTAGCCCTAATCCTAACCTTAACCCAAGCCGTAACTCTAGCTCTAACCTTACAATTACCCTTACCCTAATCTATACCCTATCCATTACCCTAACCCTAACTCTAACATTAATGCTAATTTGAGCCCTAAACCTAAACCTTATCCTAACCCAAACCAGAAGCCTGACCATGACCCTAATAATACATCTAGCTCTAAACCTTCCCCTTCCCCTAAATGCAACACTTAAAGTAGACCTAGCCATAAACCTAATCCCTAGACTCTCCCTAAATATAAACCTAGACCTGACATGAGCCATAACCCTAATTCTTGCCCTAAACCTAACATAAAACCTATCCCTAATCCTAGTGTTAAACCTAGCCTTAATCCTAACCCAAACCATAACCCTAGCCCTAACACTAAAGCTAATCGTAAAACTAGCCCTAACCCTAACCATAGCACTAAAACAAAACTGAGCAACAGGCCTAACACTAAATCGTAATTTAAACCAAACACTAGCACTACCCCTAGAACTAACCCTAGTTTTAATTCAAGTCATAATCCTAACCTTAAAAATAACCTGGAACCTGACTCATATCCTAACACTCACCCTAGCTCTAAACAGCACCCTAAACTTACACAAAATCCTAACAGTAACCCTAGCCCTAATTCGAGTCCTAACCCTAACCGTAAAAATAACCCTGACTTGACTCATATCCTAACACTCTCTCTAGCTATAAATATCAATCTAACTTTAAACCTAACCCTAACACTGACCTATCCCTAACCTAACCCTAAAACTAACCCTAATTGTAACCATAGTTCTTATATTTGTCATTGCCCTAATCCTAGCCTTAAACCTCACACAAAAACTAGCCCTAATCTGAGCCCTAAACCTAGCTTTAACTCTAACCATAACCCTAACACTCACCCTAAACCTATGTCTAAATCTATCCCTTACCCTAAGCAAAACCCTAACCTTAATGGTAACCCTTGACCTATACCTAATTCTTAGGCTGAACAAATATTAACCCTATTAATAGTCCTAACCCTAGATCTAATTCTAGCTCTAACCCTATCCAAAACCCTAAACCTAACCCTGACCATTATTCTGACCATAAAACAAACCAGAGGTCTAAACCTGACCGTAACCCTAAACCAAACACTAACATTAGCCCTACTGGTAAACATACACCTAAACCTAACCCTACCATTATCACTAGATCTAAACCTAATTCAAAATCTACCCTTAAGTTTAGCTCTAGACCTAAACAAAAACCTAGCCTTAGCCCTCACAATAAACCTTAACCTAACAAAAACAGTACTTCTACCTCTAGACCTAAGCTTAGTCTAATTCTGGCCATAACCCGAACCCAAACACTGTCCCTTTCTATAACACAAATCCTATCTCTAAATTTTATGCTAACCCAAAATCTAGCCATAACCCTAACAATAGACCTAGCCATAACCCTAACTGTAGGTCTCACATTAAATATAGCCCTAATGTTAGCCCCAAACCTCACACAAAACCTAGTTCTAAGCATAACCTGAACCCTAGCCCTAGACCTAACCCTAACCCTAACCCTTGTCTTGACCCTAATCCTAGCTAAAACCCTAACCCTGGCCCAAATAATCTAGACCTAACCCTAACCCTAAACCTAACCCTAACCCTAGTCCTTATCCTAACCATAACCAAGGCCAAACCCTGGTTCTAACTCTATCCATTACTCTAAACACAATCTAAGCCTAATGCTAAACTTAGCTCTAAACTTAACCCTAACCCTAAACCTAGATTTCACATTAACCCTAACCATTGCCCTAGCCCTAAACATAGCTCAAACCCTAACACTTACCCTAAACCTCACCATAACACTAAACCTAAGCTTAACCCTAACCCTAACCCTAGCCTTAAACCTAACCATAACCCTAGCTTTAAACCTATCCATTACCCTAAACATAAGCCTAATCCAAATGCTAACATTAGGCCTAACTCTAAACCTATCTCTAACACTAACACTATCTATTTCCTAAAACTAACCTGAACACTAAACCTAACCTATTAATTACTCTAACCCAATCCCTAACCCTAATGCTAAATCAAGCCCTAAACCTAAACCATAACCTAAAGAAAACCCTAAACAAGACACTTACCCTAACAATACACCTAGCTTTAAACCGGACCCTTTCCTGAAACCTAACCCTTACAATAGACCTAGCCACCAACCTAACCTCAACACTATCCCTAAGTGTAACCTGAACTGACATTAGCCATAGACCTAATTCTCGCCCTAAACCTAACACAAACCCAAGCCCTCAGCCTAGCCCTAAACCTAGCCTTCATCCTAACCTGAACCCTAACCCTAAACCAACTCCTAATTTCAACCCACGCCCTAGTTCTGAACCTAGGTATACCCACATCAATTCCCCTAACCCTAACCCTAATCCTAATCCAACACTAACACTAATGGTAACCCTAACCCTAACACTAACCCTAGCTCTAATCCTAGCCCTAATTGAGGGCTAATCCTAACCCTAACTCTAACCCTACCCCTAAGACTAACTCTAGGTCTTGCCCTAGACCTATTTCTGGTACTAACTCTATCTGTTACCATAACCCTAACACTAGCCCTAACCTAACCCCTAAACCTAGCCCAAATCCTAACCCTAGATCTAAACATAACTCTAAATATAACCCTAACCCTAAGCCTGAACCTCACCCTACCACTAGCCCTAACACTATCGCTAATCCTAAAACTAGTTCTAAACCTAGCTGTAACTCTAAAACAAAACTGAGCCCTAGCCCTAACACTAACACTAACCTAACTGTAACCTCAGACCTGACATTAGACCTAGCCCTAATTCTTGCCCTAACCCTAGCACAAAACCTAACCTTACACCTACCAATAACTCTAGGCTTATTTCTAGTGTTATCCCTAATCCTAAATCTAAACTGACATTGACTCTGACCCTAAAACTAACCCTATTTCAAATCATCACTTTAATCATAACCTAACCCTAACACTAGTCCTAGCCCTAACTCTAACCCTAAAACTAGCCCTAATCATAACCATAGTTATTATATTAGCCATATCCCTATGCTAACCCTAACATAACTTAAAACCTAGCCCTAACCCTAACCCCAACACCAGCTTAAACCCTAATCTAACTCTAAACCTAATCCTAACCCTAGCCTTAATCCTAACCATAACCCAAGCCCTAACTCTAGCTCTAATCCTCTCAATTACCTTAACCCTAAACCTAACCCTAATATTAATCCTAGGATAACCCTAACTCTATCTATAACCCAAACTCTATTCATTACCAGAAACCTAACCTTAACCCTAAACATAACCATATCCATTAAACTAACCCTAAACATAATCCTAACCTAATTTGAGCCCTAACCCTAAACCTTAACCTAAACAAACCATAACCGTTAGCCTGACCCTAATAATACCCCTATCTCCAAAAGTGACCCTAACATTCAACTTAAAACTTACACTATACATAGCCATAAATCTAATCCTGAAATTATCCCTAACCGTAACCCTAGACCTAAGATTAGTCCTAGCCATAATGTTAGCCCTTATGCAAAAAAAAAAAAAAAAAAAAAAAAAAAAAAAAAAAAAAAAAAAAAAAAAAAAAAAAACCTTAATCATGGCCCAAAACCTAGCCTTAATCTGAACCCTAACCCTATCACTAGGTCTAACACTAAAGTGAAGCCTCACCCTAGCCCTTAAACTAGCTTCAATATTATACCATAGTCTAACCCGAATTCTAACCCTAGCCCTAAACCAAGGCCTAGCCCTAATACTAAACCTAGCTCTAACCCTAGAACTAATTTAGCCCTAACCCTAAATCTAATTATATCCCTAGCCCTAAGACTAACTCTAACTCTTGCCCTAGGCCTAGCCCTACTTCTAACATTATCCCTTTCCATGACCCAAAGCCTAGCCCTAACCCTAGCCCCCAAATTAGCCCTAGCCCTAAACCGAGATCTAACCCTCACTCTAAGTCTAAACCTAACCTAAAACCTAAACCTCACCCTAACACTAGCCCTAATCCTAATGCTAATTTGAAAAATATCCCTCACCATAGCCATAGCATTCAAGCAAAACTGAGCTACAGCTCTAATCTAATCCTAAACTTTAACCTAAACCAAAACCTAACACTACGCCTAGCCATTACCCTAGCCCTACTTTGAGTCCTAAACCTAACCATACAACTAAGAATGACCCTGAATCTGATCCTAAATCTAACCTTAGCTCTAAACATCACCTTTACCCTAAGCCTAACCTGAACACTAAACCTAGCCCTAACCTTAATCCTAAAACTAGCCCTAATCATAATGCCAGGTCTTACATTAGCAAGAGCCCTAACCCTAACACAAAACCTAGCCTTAATCTGAATCCTAACCCTAGCTTTAACCCTAACCCTAACCCTACCTCTAACCCTATCCCTTACCCTATGCCAACCCTCATCCTAATGCTTCCCTAGTCCTAAACTTAATCCTTAGCCTAACCCAAATCCTAACTCTATTACTAGTCCTAACCCTAGGCCTCATTCTATCTCTAACTCTAACCCAAACCCTAAGCCTATCCCTGAACCTTATTCTGACCCTAACACTAACCCTAGGTCTAAGCCTGACCCTAACCCTAAACCAAACACTAACACTAGCCCTATGGGTAAACCTATACCTAAACCTAACCGTAACATTAACACTAGACCTAAACTTAATCCTAAATATAGCCATAAATCGAGCCATAGCCCTAAAAGTAAACCTAGCTCCAGCACTAACAATAACCATTAGTCTAACACAATGACTAACAATACCCCTAGAACTAACCCGAGTAAAATTGTGCTCCTAACCATAATTCCAATGTAACCTGAACACTGACCCTTACCCTAACACAAACCCTAGCTCTATACCTTATCCTAACCAAAAACATACCCGAACACTAGACATATCCATAACCCTAAACTGAAAACTAGCCATAACCATAATCCTAGTTCTTATATTACCCATAGTCCCAACACTAGCCATAAACCTCCTCCCAAAACCTAGCCCTAAATGTAGCACTAAAACTAGCTATAAGCCTAATCCCTAACCTTAGCCCTAGCCCTAACCCTCACACTTGCCTAGCCCTAAACTTAGCTCAAACTCTTACCCTAAATGTAACCCTAACCCTAACCCTAACCATTGCCCTAATCTTAACTGTAACCATAGCACAAATCCTACCTCAAAATCTATCCATTACCTTAAATATAAAGCTAACACTAATGCTAACCCTAGCCCTAACTCTAACCCTAATTCTAACTATAGCCCTGACTGTAACCCTAAACCTCACCCTAGTCCTAACCATAAACACTTAACCTAAACCTAACCCTAACACTAACCCTAGGCCTAACCCTAACCCTAATCCTAATCTTAACTTTAATCCAATCCCTAACACTAGCACTAACTCTATCCATTACACTACTCATAAGCCTATCCCAAATGCTAACCCTAGGCCAAACCTAGCACTAACCATAAAACTAACCCTATACATTACTCTATACCTAACCTGAACCCCAAAACTAATCCTATTCATTACTCTAACCTTATCCCTATTGCTAATTTGAGCCCTAACACTAATCCTTAACTTAAAGTAAACCCTAACCTGAAATTTGACCCTAATAATATACCTAGCTCTAAACCTGACCCTTACCCTAAACCCAACCCTTACACTAGACCTAGCCATAAACATAACCCTAACCATGAACCTAGACCTGACATTAGTCCTAGCCCTAATTCTATCCCTTACCCTAACACAAAACCTAGCCCTCATCCTAGCCCTAAACCTAGCCTTAATCCTAATCCAAACCCTCACCCTGGATCTATCCTAATTTTAACCCTCGACCAAGCCCTGAACCTAACTATAAGCCCATCACATCCCCTAAAACTAACCCTAACCCTAACAAATACACAAACCCTAACCCTAGCCTTAACCATAGGCCTAACACTAACACAAACTCTAACGCTAATCCTAGCCCTAATTTAGCCCGAACCCTAACCCTACCCCTAACCCTAGTCATAAGACTAACTCACTCTCACCCTAGCCCTATTTTTATATCTAACCCTATCCGTTACCTTAGCCCTAACCTCATTGTAGCCATAGCCCTCACCCTAGATCTAACCATAATTCTAAATCTAACCCTAAACTTAAGCCTAAACCTCACCCTACCACTAGCCCTAATACCATTGCTAATCCTAAAACTAGCCCTAACCCTAGTCCTAGCCGTAAAACAAAACCGAGCCATTGCTCTAACAAAAACCTTAACCTAAACCAAACCCTAATCCTACAACTAGCAATAACCCTATCTCTAATTCAAATCCTAAGCCTAAAACTAATCATAGCTCTAAATATCGCCCTAACCCTAAAGCTAATGCTGACACTAGACCAGCCCAAATCCCATCCCTAAAACTAACCCTACTCATAAACATAGTTCTTACATTGGCCTTAGCCCTAACTCTAGCCTTAACCCTAACACAAAATAGCCCTCATCTGAGCCCTAATATTTGATTTAACACTAACCCTAACCCTAGTCCTAAACCTAACCCTAACTCTAACCCTAAACATATCCCTTACCCTAAACCAAATCCTATCCATAATGCTAACCCGAGTCCTAATCCTAATCCTTAGACTAATCCTATTTCTAGTCCTAACACAAGCACTCATTCTAGCTCTAATTCTAACCCAAAACCTAACCCTATCCTTCACCCTTAGTCTGACACTAACACTAATTATAGGTCTAAACCTGAACCTAACCCTAAACCGAACCCTGAAACAAGGCTTATAGTAAGTCACCTTATACCTAAACCTTACCCTAACACTAGCCCTAAACCTAAACCATATCCTAAATCTAGCAATAACTCTAGCCCTAGACCTAAACAAAACTTAGTCCTAGCCCTAACAATAACCCTTAACCTAAAACAAACACTAACCCTACCCCTAAACCTAACCTTGTCCTAATTCTGGCTTTCAACCTAACCCTAACTCTAACCTGAAAACTGACCGTGCCTTTAACAGTAAACCTATCTCTAAACCTGAGCCTAACAATCATCTAAACCTAACACTAGACCTAGCCATAACTCCAACCCTAATACTAGCCCTAATCATAACCCTAGCTCTTATATTACCCATAGCCTTAACCCTAGGCCTAAACCTAACACAAAACCTATATCGTATCCTAGGCCTTAACCTAGCCTTAGGCGTAAACCTAACACAAACCGTAGCCAAAACCCTACCCTAATCCTCGCCTTAGTTTTAACCCTGGCTCAAAACCTAACCCTTACCCTAAACATAAACCTAAACATATCCCTGAATCTAACACTAAACCTAGCCCTAATCCTTACCTTAACTCTAGCACTAAACCTAGCTCTAAAGATACCCATTACCCTAAACATAACCCTACCTCTCTTGATAACACTAGGCCTAACCCTAAACCTAAACCTAACCAAAAAACTAATCCTAGACCTAACCCTAAACCTCACCCTCACCATAGACTTAACCCTAGCTCAAACCCTATCACTTATCATAAACCTAACCATAACCATAGCCCTAACCATAAGCCTAAACCTCAATCTAACTCTAACCATTAACCTAAACTTACATCTAATCGTATCCATTACCCTAAACCTAACACTACCCCTAAAGATGACCATAGCCCTAATCCTAACCCTAATCCTAACCATAATGTAATCTTATCCCTAGAACTAACAATAAACCTAAACCTCGCCCTAGCCCTAAACCAAGCTCAAAACCCAACACTTTCACTAAACATAAACCTAACCCTAACCCTGGATCTAACCCTAACCCTAACCCTAACTCAAGACTTATTTCTAACCATAAACCTAGCCCTAAGCTTAACTCTAACCATATCCATTATCCTAACCATAACCCTGACCCTAATGCTAACTCTAGACCTATTGCTAACCCTAACCTTATCAATTACTCTAAACTTAAACTGAACCCTTAACAAAAACCTATCATTACACTAACCCTGACCCTAAAGCTAATTAGAGCCCTAACCCTAATCCCTAACCTCAAACAAACTATAACCCTAAACCTAACCATTACACTAGACCTATCCATAAAACATTCTAAATCTATCCCCAACTGTAACCTTAGACCTGACATTAGCACTAGCCCTAATCCTAGCTCTAACCCTAACACAAACCCCAGGGCTTATCCTAGTCCTAAACCTAGCCTTAATCCTAATCCTAATCCTAATCTTAGGCCTAACCCTAACACTAATCCTAGCCCTAATCTTAGCCCTAACCCTAGCCCTAAGCTTAACCCTAATTTATGCCTATCCCTAACCTTAGCCCTAACCCTATCCCTAAGACTAACTCTAACTCTCACTCTTGCCCCATCCCTAGTTCTAAACCTATAACTTACTGGAACAATAATCCTAGCCCTAACCCTAGCCCTATCCTTAGCCCTATCCCTAACCTAGATCTAACTCCAACTCTAAATCTAACTTTAACCCTAAGCCTAAACCTAAACCTAAAACTAGCCTAACCTTAATGCTAATCCTAAAACTAGCCCTGATCCTAGCCCTAGCCCTAAAACAAATCCCAGATATAGCACTAAACCTTACCCTTAACTTAAACCAAACCCTAAGCCTAACCCTAAACTTAGCCCTAATTCGAGTTTTAAGCTGAACCCAAAACTAACCCTGACACTGAATCTGACCATAACACTAACCCTACTTCTAAAGATCACCCTAAGCCTAACCCTAAACCTAACACTAGACCTAGCCCCAACCTTAAACCTAAATTTAGTCTTAAATGTAACCCTGGTACTTACAGTAGCTGTAACCCTAACCCCAGCACTAACTTAACACAAAACCTAGCCCTAATTCAAGACCTAAACCAAGCTTTAACCCTAACACTAACCCTAACCCTAGTCCTAATCAGAATCATAACCCTAGCCCTAACCCTAGCTCTAACCCTATCTATCGCCATAACTATAACCGTAACACTAATGCTAACCTTAGGCCTAAACCTAACCCTATCCCTAATCATAACAGTATCCATTACCCTCAACCAAACCTAAACCCTAAACCTCACCTATCATTACCCTAACCCTAACCTTAATGCTAATTCAAGCCCTAAATTTAAACCATAGCCAATCCAACCCTAACCAAGGCCCTGACCCCAATAATACCCCTAGCTCTAAACCTGACCCAAAATTAAACATAACCCTTACACTACCTGTATCCATAAACATAACCATAATTGTATCTTTAACCATAACTCTAGACCTGATATTCTTCCTAGCCCTAATCCTAGCCCTACCCTAAAACAAATCCTAGCCCTCATCCTAACCCTAAAACCAGCCTTAATCATAACCCTAACCCTAACCATAGGCCTAACCCTAATTCTAACCCTCACCCAACCTCTAAACCTAGCTATACTGCCAATCCTTACCCTAAACTTAACCCTAACCCTAAACCTAATGCTAGGCCTAGGCTGAACAATAACCCTAGCCCTAATTCTACCCCTAATTTAACCCTATCCCTAACCCTAACCCTAGCCCTAAGACTAACTTTAACTTTCACACTAGCCCTTACCCTAGTTCTAACCCTATCCATTACTGTAACTCTAACCCTAGCTCTAACCCTAGCCATAAACCTTGTGCTGTCCTTATTCCTAGCCGTAACCCTAGATCTATCCCTAACTCTAAATCTAACACTAACCCTAAGCCTAAACCTAACATAAACACTAGCCCTAACACTAAAGCTACTCGTCAAACTAGCCCTAACCCTGACCCTAGCATTAATCAAAACCAAACAATAGCCCTAATATTAACCTTAACATAAACCAAATTTTAATACTACACCTAGACCTAACCGTAGACCTAATTCGAGTCCAACCTTAACCTGAATACTAACCCTGACTCTGACTCATATCCTAACACTCACCCTAGCTCTAAACACCATCGTAACCTTAAACCAAACACTTACAGTAACCCTAGCCATAATTTGAGTCCTAACCTTAACATTAAAACTAACCCTGACCCTGACTACTAACCTAACACTAACACTAATTCTAAATATCACCCTAGCCTTAAACCTAATCCTAACACTAGAGGTCTAACTCCTAACCATAACCCTAAAATTAACCCTAATTGTAACCCTAGTTCTTACATTAGCTGTTACTCTAATCCAAGCCCTAATCCTAACACAAAAATTAACCCTAATCTTAGCTCTAAACCTAGATTTCACCCTAACCATAGCCCTAATCCTAGCTCTAACTCTATCCCTTACCCTAAGCCAAACCCTAACACTAATTCTAACCCTAATCCTTAACCTAACCCAAACCTTAATCCTATTACTAGTCCTAACTCTAGCCCTCATTCTAGCTCTAACCATAACCTAAATCCTAACCCTAACCCTGAACCTTATTCTGACCCTAACAATAATTGTAGGTCTAAACCTAAACCTAACCCTAAACCAAACTCTAACACTAATCCTATCTAGCCATAACTCTAGCCTTAGACCTAAAGAAAAACCTAGACCTTGCCCTAATAATAACCCTTAGCCTAAGCCAAACACTAACTCTTCCACTAGACCTAATCCTAGTCCTAATTCTGGCTTTAATTCTAACCATAATCCTAATCTGAACACTGACCCTGACATTAACCCTAGCTCTAAACATCACCCTAACCCTGAAACTATACCTAGCCCTAACATTACCACTAAAACTAGCCCTAATCATAACAAGTTCTTAATTTAGCCATAGCCCTAACCTATTGAAAAAACTTGCTCTAATCCAATCCCTACCCTATTTTTAACTCTAAAGCTAACCCTAACGCTAAGCATAGTCCTAACCCTAAGCCTAAGCCTAACCTTAGATCCATTTCTAAGCATAACACTAGCCCTAACCTTAGATCTAACCCTTTTCATTACCCCAAGGATAACCCTAACCCTTATGCTAACCCTAGGTCAAACCCTAATCCTATGCCCATCCCTAACCCTATCCATTAGCCTACACCTAACTTGAACCCTAAACCTAAAACTATTGTTAAGCTATCATTAAACCTAATGTTAATTCAAGCCCTAAACATAAACCATAACCTAACTTTAACCCTAACCCTGACCCTAATAATACCCCTAGCTCTAAACCTGACCCTAACCGTAACCCTAACCCTTATAATAGACCTAGATATAAACCTAACCCTAATGCTATCCTTAACTCTAACCCTAAACCTGACATTAGCCCTAGCTCTAATCCTAGTCCTAACCCTAACACAAAACTTAACCCACATCCTAGACATAATCCTTGCCTTCATCAAATCCCTAACCCTAACCCTAATTCTAACCCTCACCCTATCCCTAAAACTAGGTATAAACTCATCCCTTACCCTAAACCAAACCCTAATCCAAACCCTAACACTAAACCTAGCCCTAACCCTAGGCCTAACTCTAACATTAACACTTGCCCTAATCCCAGACTTAACTTAGCCCTATCCCTAACACTAAACATAACCCTAGCCCTAAGACTAACTATAACTCTTACCTTAGACCTATAGGGTAGTACTAAACTTTTTCCTTAACATTACCCTAAACCTAGACCTAATCTTAGCCCTAACCCTAGCCCTAGCCCTAAAACAAAACCGAGTTATAGCCCTAATCTTAACCCTTAACCTAAACCAAACCCTAACCTTATATCTAGCCCTAACCCTATCCATAACCCTATCCCTAATTCTAGTCCTAACCTGAAAACTAACCCTGACCCTGACTCTGAGCCTAATACTAAACCTAGCTCTAAAATCATTGTAACCTTAAATCTAACCGTAACACTAGACCTAGCCTTAACCCTAACTTCATAACTAGCGCTAGTCATAACCTTACTTTGTGCATTAGCCATGGTCTTAACCCTAGCCCTAACCTATCCCAAAACCTACCCTTAATCAGAGTCCTTATCCTAGCTTTAACCCTTAACTTAAACCTAACACTAACCCAAACAAAATCCCTAATTCTATACATAACCCTAGCCCTAAACTTAGGTCTAACTCTATCCAATACCCTAATGATAACCCTAAACCTTGTGCTAAACATAGGCCTAACCTTAACCTAACCCATTACACTAAACCACAACTAAACCTTAAACCTAACCCTGCCATTACCCTAACCCTAAATCTAATGCTAATTTGATCCCTAAACTTAAACCCTAACCTAACCCAAACCCAAACCTTGATTCTGACACTAATAATATCCTTAGCTTTAAAACTGACCATTACACTAAACCTAACCCTTACACTGGACCAAGCCATAAACCTAACACTAAATGTATCCCTAATTGTAACCCTAGACCTGACATTAGACCTAGACCTAATACTAGCCTTTATCATAACCTTAACCCTAACCCTAATACTAACCCTCACCAAGCCCTCAATCTTGCTATAACCCATTCCTTTAAACTAAATGTAACCTTAACTCTAAACCTAAACCTAGGCCTAAACCTAACACTAACCCTATCCCTAATTTAGCCCTATCCCTAACTATAACCCTAAAACTAGCCATAAGATGAACTCTCTCACACTAGCCCTATCACTAGTTCTAACCCTATTCCTTACTATAAACATAACCCTAGCCCTAACCATTGTCCTAACCCTTGCCCTATCCTTAGCCCTAGCACTAACCATAGATCAACACCTATCTCTAAATCTAACCCTAATCTGAACCTAAGCCTAACCCATACACTAGCCCTAAGCCTAAAACTAATCTTAAAACTAGCCCTAACGCTGGCCATAGCCTAAAACAAAACTGAGCCATACCTCTAACACTAATCCTTAAACTAAACGAAACCTTAACCATACACCTACCCCTCACCCTAGACCTAATTAGAGTTTTAAGCCGAACCCTAAAACTAACTCTGACCCTGACTCTGACACTAATATTAACCCCAGCTCTAAACATCACCCTGACCTTAAATCTAACCCTAACACTCAACCTAGCCCTAACCTTAATCCTAAAATTAGCCCCAAATGTAACTCTAGTACTTACATTAGCCATAACCTTAACCATAGCACTAAATTAACCTGAATCCGAGCCTTAATCTGAGCCCTATCCTGAGCTTTAAACCTAAACCAAGCCCCAATCATAACCCTAGCCCTAATCATAACCATAACCCTAGCCCCAACCCTAGTTTAACCCTATCCATTACCATAAACATAACCCTAACCCTAATGCTAACCTTAGGTCTGAACCTAAAGCTACCTCTAATCTTATTTTTATCCATAACCCTAAACCTAACCTGGGCCCAAATACTAACCCTATCATTACTCTAACCCTAACCCTAATGCTAATTCAATCCCTAACTTGAAACCTTAACCTATTCCAAACCTTAACCCACACTTTGTCCATAAAAATACCCCTAGCCATAATCATGACCCTACCCCTAAATATAACCCTTACACTAGACATAGCCATAATCCTAAACATAAATTTATCTTTAAACATAATTCGAGACCTGAAATTAGCCGTATCCCAAAACCTAGCCCTAACCCTAAAACAAACATTAGCCCTCATCCCAGCACTAAACCTAGCCTTAATCATAACCATAACCATAACCCAAGCTCCAACCCAATTCTTAATATCACCCTACCTCTAAATCTAGCTATAGCATTCTCTCTTTCCTTAAACTTAATACTAACTCAGACCCTACTCTATATTTAAGCTGAACAGTAACCATAGACCTAATCCTAGCCCTAATTTATCCATTTCCCTAACCCAAGCCCTAAGACTAACTCTAACTCACACTAGCTCTATCTCTTGTTCTAATCCTATTACATACTATAATTTGACCCTAGCCCTAACCCTTGCCCTATCCTCAGTCCTAACCCTAAACCTAGATATAATCCTAAATCTAAATCTAACCCTGAACCTAAGCTTAAGCCTAAAACTAACACTAGCCCTAACCCTAACGCTAATCATAAAATTAGCACTAACCCTAACCCTAGCAGTAATACAAAACCAAGCAATAGCCCTTGCTGGGAGCCATTAGCCAAGTAGGTATGACAATTTCCTTGCCAGCGTACCCCATGTTGCTGACATGTTGCAGCGACATTGAATGTAGGTGACCTTGCTCAAGGACCAAGGCAGATTAGGGTGTTCCCGGTTTTAAGATAATCGTGTTTAGGGCGTTCCCAGTTTAGGTTCCAGGTTTAAGGTTTAAGATTATTCCTGCTGGGAATAGGGCGTATCCTGCTGCCTGAGTTCCCCTTGAGTTGTCACGGGATTCAGACAGTATATTTTGGAGATAGAAGCCCAGTATATTTTGGAGATAGAAGCCCAGTGGAGGTGGATTTGGGAGAGAACGTGGATTTGGGCAGAGAACGTGGATTTCCCCAGAACGTGATTGTAGACGGCTGGTGTGAGTTCGGGAATAAAGAGTTGCTGTTTGAATCTACAAGCTGTGTGGTGGCTCGTGATTGTGTGCCCAGCCAGACTGCGGCATTTGTGCCCAGCCAGACTGCGGCAAGCCCTAACCCTAAACATTAATTTAAGACACAGTAACACTACATCTAGACCTAACCCTAGCCCTAAATTCGACTCCTAACCCTAATCTTAAAAGTAACCCTGACACAGACTCGTATCCTAATGCTTACCCTAGCTCTAGACCCCATCCTAACCTTAAACAAAAGCCTAACAGTAACCCTATCGCTAATTTGAGTCCTAACCCTAACCCTGCTCATGACTCATATCCTAAACTAACCCTAGCTCTAAATATCATCCTAACCTTAAACCTAACCCTAACACTAGACCTAACCCTACCCCTAACCCTAAAACTAACCCTAATTGTAACCGTAGTTCTAACATTAACCAATGCCCCCACCCTAGCCCTAACCCTACAACAAAGCAAGCCATAATCCAAGCTCTAAACCTAGCTTTAACCCTAACCCTAGGTCTAACCCTAACCCTAGCTCTAACCTTATTCCTTACCCAAAGCAAAACCCTAACCCTCATGGTAACCCTAGACCTATCCCTAATCCTTAGGCTAACCAAAATACTAAGCCCATTAATAGTTCTAAATCTAGCCCTCATTTTAGCTCTAATCCTATTCCAAACTCTCATGCTAACCCTGACCATTATTCTGACCCTAACATTAAACTTAGGTCTAAACCTACCCTAACCTTAGACCAAACTCTAACACTGGCACTACCGATAAACATATTCCTAAACCTAACTCTACCACTAGCCTTAGACCTAAATCTAATTCTAAATCTAGCCTTAGCCCTATACCTAAACAAAAACCTAGTCTTAGCCCTAACAATAACCCTTACCATAACCCAAACACTACCCCTACCCCTAGACCTAAACCTAGTCCTAATTCTGGCTATAACCCTAACTCTAACTCTAACTTTAACCTGAACACTGACCAGCCTTTAACATTAACCCTACCTCTAATCCTGACCCTAACCGAAAATATAAACCTAACATTAGACCTAGCAATAACTTTAACCCTAAAACTAGCCCGACTCATATCCCTAGTTCTTACATTACCCAGAGCCCTAACCCTAGGCCTTAACCCAACACAAAACCTAGAGCTAATCCTAGGCCTTAACCTAGCCCTAAGCATAACCCTAACCCTAACCCTATTCCTAGTCCTAACTTAACCCTAGGCTTAGTCCCAACCCTAGCTCAAAGCCTAACACTTACCATAAACATAAATCTAGAAATATCCATAAATCTAACCCTAATCCTTGCCCTAATCCTAACCTTAACCCTAGCCCTAACCCTGACTCTAAATCTTCAAAATACACTAAACCTAACCCTAAACCTATTGGTAAACCTAGCCTTAACCCTAACCATAACCCTAACACTAAACAGAAAACTAAACCTAGACCTAATCCTAAACCTAACACTCGCTATAATCCTAACCGTAGCTCAAAACCTAACACTTACCATAAACCTAAACATAAACATAGCCCTAACCTCAACCCTAGACTTAAATCTAACCCTAAACCTAAATCTAACCATATCCATTACACTAAACCTAACCCTAACCCTAATGATAATCCTAGCCCTAACCCTAACTCTAACCCTAAAATTACCGTAATTCTTTCCAAAGCTGAAGCATTCAGAAACATATTTATCCGAAAGTACTGTTTGAGACAACAGGGAAATATACATATACTGAAATACCTCCCCAAATTATTTGGTCAGATTTCTTTGATACTGCACATGACTCATCTGTTAGCTTGCCCCACTAGGCACACTTAATTTGGGACTTCTATGATAAAATGTTCTCTAAACAGATTAGGGTTTGTTTCAGGTTTAGAGTAAGGGCTAGGTTTATACCTAGTGTTAGGTTTAGAGTCATGTATCTTTGATACTGGGCAGGATTCATATTTTACCTAGCCTCACAATGTTCTCTGGTTTGGGCCTTCTTGGTTCAATGGTTTGCTGTCAGGAACAGTTTGTATTTTAAGGTTTCACTTAATTTTGAACGATTTTGTTGAAGAGCAATGGAGCATGAAATCAAACAGTGTTGGTGCTAGCTGCTTGAAACTGCACACAATCAATTCTCTGTGGGCACTCTCTGGTTTGTTCCTTGTTGCTCTCAGGTGAAACATGCAAAGCAACTTTATTTCAGAGCACTTTTGGAGAAATAAAGGAAATATGCATATACTGAAACACTTCCACCAATTATTTGCTCATATTTATTTTATATTGTGAAGGATTCATCAGTTAGCTTGCCCCACTAGGCTCCATTAGTTTGGGACTTCTATGATCAAAGGTTCTCTAAACAGGCTAGGGTGAGCTGTAGGGTTAGGATTAAGGATAGATCCAGTGTTAGGTTTACAGTACTTTTGTTCAAATTTCTTTGATACTAGGCAGGATTTATCTTTTACCTAGCCTTACTATCTTATCCTGGTTTGGGCCTTCTAGGTTCACTGGTTTGCTGTCAGTATTTCAGTTTTTTTTTTTTTTTTTTTTTTTTTTTTTTTTTTTAAGATTTCACTTCATTTTGACCTAAGTGGAAATGGAGCTGGAAATCAAACAAGGTTTTTGCTAGCTGCTTGAAACTTCACACTCTCAATCAGTTCTCTGTGAGGACACTCTGGTTTTTATCCTTGTGAAAGTATCCCAAAGGTGAGGCATGCAAAAATAACACTATGTGAGGGCATTTTAGGAGACGACAGGAAAACATGCATATACTGAACTACTTCCCCCAATCATTTGGTCAGATTTCTTTCATACTGGGCAGGGTTCATCTGTTAGCTTGCCCCACTAGGTACCTTATCTTTGAGACTTCTATGATCAAAGGTACTCTAAACAGGTTAGGTTACAGTTAGGTCTAGTGTTAGGGTTAGAGTTTGTCTTGTTCAAATTTCTTTGATACTGGGCAGGATACATTTTTACCTAGCCGCCTTACTAGTTCCCCAGATTTCAGCCTTCTCAGTTCAATTCTTTGCTGACAGGAACAATTTGTATTTTATGGATTCACTTCATTTTGATCTACATGGGTAAATGGACATGGAGCTGGAAATCAAACAAGGTTGGTGCTAGCTGCCTGAAACTTCACACACTCAATCACTTTGCTGTTTGCATGCTCTGTTTTTTTTTCTTGTGAAAGTATCTTAAGCTGAAGCATGAAAAAACAATTTATCCAAGAGCACATTAGGAGAAAACAGGGTAAATAGGCATGTACTGAAACACCTTCCCCAAATATTGGTCAGAATTTTTGATACTGTGCAGGATTCATCTGTTACCTTTCCCTAGTAGGCACCCCAAGTTTGGGACTTTTATGATCAAGCTCTATAAACAGGAAAGGCTTAGTTTTCAGATTAGGGTTAGGGCTAGGGTTAGAAATAATGTTCGGGTTAGAGTTAGTTTTGTTCAAATTCCTTTGATACCGGTCAGGATTCATCTTTTACCTAGCATTATCATGTTTCCCAGGTTGGGCCTTCTCAGTTCAAGGTTTGCTGTCAGGAACAGTTTATTTTTTCAGGTTTCATTCATCTTGACTTCTATGCGTTAGGGTTAGGCCTATGGGTCGGTTTTCTTTTACGGCTAGGGATAGGGTTAGGGCTAGATTTTGAATTAATGTTAGGGTTAGGGCTAGTGTTAGGGTGAGGTGTAGGCTTAGGGTTAGGGTTATATTTAGAGTTAGGGTTAGATCTAGGGTTAAGGTTAGGGCTAGGGTGAGTGTTACAGTAACGGAAAGGTTAGAACTAGGGAAATGGCTAGGACGAGAGTTAATGGGTGGAGTTATAGCTAGCTTTAGGGCTAGGGTGAGGGTTAGAATTAGGATTAGGGCTAGGAATGGTGTTTAGGTTAGGATTAAGGTGAGTTTTAGGGCTACGGTTTCTTTTAGGTTAAAGACTAGAACTAGGCTAGGGCTAATGTCAAGTGTAGAGTTATGATTAAGGATAGTTTTAGGGTTAGGTTATTGCTAGGTCTAGTGTCAGAGCTATGTTTTGGGTAAGGCTCAGATTTAGATTTAGGGGTATTATTAGGGTTAGGGCCAGGGTTAGCATTTGGTTTTGGTCAAAGTTTAGGTTTAGGGCTTGAATTAGTGTTAGGTTTAGGCTTAGGGTTAGGGTAATGGATAGGGTTAGGTTTAGGTTTCAGTTAAGCTTTAGGGTCATGGATGGGTCAGGTTTAGCAATAGGATTAAGGTTAGCATTAGGTTAGGGTTATGTTTAATATAATGGATAGATTTAGAGCTAGGGTTAGGGCTAGGTTATGGTTTGGATTAAGTCTAAAATTAGAGTTAGGTTTAGGGATAGGGCTAGGGTTTGGTTTACGGTAAGTGTTAGGTTTAGAGATAGGGTTATGGTTAGGTTAGGGTACGGGTTATTGTTTGAACTAGGGTAATGGCTAGGGCGAGGGTTAGGTTTACGTTCATGTCTAGGAATATGTTTATGGTTAGGTTTTGGATTAGGGTTTGGGTTATGGCTAGAGTATTCATTACAATTAGGGTTAGTTTTAGGGTAATGGATGATGTTAGATTTAGGGTTAGGGTTAGGGTTAGTTTATGATTTAGGGCTAGTCTTAGGATTAGGTTTAGTGTAAGCTTAATGTTTCTGCTAGGGCTAGGGCTATGGTGAGGTTTAGGTTTATGGTTAGGTCTTGGGATACGTTTATGTTTAGGGTTAGATTTAGTGTTAGGGATAGGGTTATAATTAGGGTTAGGTTTAGGGTTAGGTTAATTGACAGGGTTAGAACTAAAGTTTGAGCTAGGATTAAGGTTATGTTAACAGCTAGGGTTAGGGTTATGGTTTAGTATAGGGCTAGGTTTTTTTTTTTTTTTAGAGTAAGGGTTTGGCTTTGAGCTAGGGTTAGGTCTAAGGCAAGTGTTAGTGTTAGGGCTAGGGTTAGGGTTACGGTTATGCTTAGGGCTAAGTTTAGGCCTAGGATTATGGCTAGGTTTTGTGTTAGGTTTAGGGCTCCGGTTGGGATTATGGTTAGGGTTAGGGCTACTGTTAGGGTTAAGATTAGGGTTAAAATATTGTTAGCACTAGGGTTATGTTTAGGGCTAGTATTAGGGTTAGGGTTATGGCTAGGTCTTGTATTAGGACTAGGTTTTGGGTTAGGGTCAGGTTTAGAGATAGGTTAATGTTAGGGACAGGGTCAGTGTTCCAGATAGGATAAGGGTTAGGGTTAGAGCCAAAATTAGGACTAATGTTAGGTCTAGGGGTAGGGTAAGTGTTTAGTTTAGGTTAAGGGTTATTGTTAGGGCTAGAGCTAGGGATTTGTTTAGGTCTAGGCCTAGAATTATAGCTATATTTAGGATTAGTTTTGGATCTAGATCTAGTGTTGTGGTCCAGTATAGGAATAGGCTTACTTGTAGGGCTATTGTTAGGGTTTGGTTTAGGGTTAGAGTCAGGTTTAGACCTAGGGTTACTGTTAAATTTAGAGTTAGGTTTAAATTTAGAGTTAGGTTTAGATCCAGGGTTGGGCTAGGGCTAAGGATAGAAGTAGGGCTAGGGCTTGGGCAAAAATTAGAGTTAGTCTTAAGGCTAAGTTTAGGGTTAGGATAGGACTAAATTAGGGTTAGTGCTAGGCTTAGTGTTAGGGTTAGGCCTAGGGTTATGGCAAGGGTTATGGTTAGGTTTAAGATTATGGTTAGGTTTAGGGTTATTGTTAGGTTTAGGGTAAGGGATGGGGTTATAGCTAGGTTTAGGGCTATGTTGAGTATTAGAATTAGGGTTAACCTCAGGTTATGGTTCGGGTTAGGATTAAGGCTAGGTTAAGAGCTAGGGCTAATTTCAGGTCCAGCTTTACAGTTAAAGATAGTTTAGGGTTAGTTTAGATGTAGTGTAAGGGTTAGGATTAGAGTTTTGGTCATGTATTTAGAGATAATGGTATTGTTTGGGTCAGGGTGGTGATTAGTGTTTGGCATAGGTTTAGGTTTAATTTTAGGGCTCGAATTAGCATAGGTTTAGTATTAGGGAAAGGATATAGTTAGGTTTAGGTTTCAAGTTAGGTTTAGAGTAATGGATAGGGTTAGGATTAGGGATATGGTAATGTTTAGGCCTAGGGTTAGCATTAGCATTAGGATTATGTTTAGGGTAATGGATAGTGTTAGAGCTAGGGTTAGAGCTAAGGTTATGGTTATTCTTAGTGCTAGATTTAGGGTTACAGTTAGGGTTAAAGCTCTGTTTAGGGCTCAGATTAGGCTAGGTTTTGGGTTAAGTTAGGGCTAGGGTTAGGGTTATGGCTAATGTAAGTACTAGGGTTACAATTAGGGCTAGTTTTAGGGTTAGGGTTAGGGCTAGGTCTAGTGTTATGTTTAGGGTTATGTTTAGGGTTATGTTTAGGGTGACGTTTAAAGCTAGGCTTAGTGTTTGCATCAGAATCAGGGTTAGGTCTAATTTTAGGGTTCTGCTTAAAAGTAGAATTAGGGCTAGGTTTAGAGCTAGGTGTAGGGTTAGGGTTTGGTTTTGGTTACGGGTTAGGGTTAGGAATATGGCTCGGTTTGTATTAGGGCAAGGCCTAGAGTTAGGGCTAGTTTTAGGAGTAGCATTAGGTTTAGGTTTAGGGTTAGGGTTAGTGTTAGATTTAGGCTTATGCTTTGCATTAGAGTTAGATTTAGAGTTAAGGTTAGGCCTAGGATTAGAGCTAGGTTTATAATTCCAGTAAGAGATAGCGTACGAACTAGTTTTAGGTCTAGGGAGAGAGTTAGACTTAGTTTTAGGGCTAGGATTGGGGTTAGGGTTAGGGATAGGGTTGAGTTAGGTCTAAGATTAGGGATAGGGTTGGTTTTAAGTTAGGCCTAGGTCTAAGGTTAGGGTTATGATTAAGGCTATGCTTAGTGCTAATATGGGCTAGGGTTTGTGTTCAGGTTAGGGTTAGGATAATATCTAGAGCTAATGTCAGGTCTAGGGTTATTGTTATAGATAGTTTTAGGGTTAGGTTTTGGCTAGGTCTAATGTAAGGATTAGGTTTGGTGTAAGGGTCAGGTTAGAGCTAGGTGAATTATAAGGGTCAGGGTCATGGTCATAGTTAGGGTTTCTTTTAGGTTTGATTTAAGGTTAGGGCTCAAATTAGCCCTAGGGTTACGGTTAGGGTAATGATAGGGTTAGATTTAGAGTGAATTTTAGGTTTAGGGTAATTGATAGGGTAGGGTTAGTGATAGGCTTAGGGTTAGACCTAGGGTTAGTATTAGGGAAAGGGTTATGTTTAGGGTAATGGATACAGTTAGAGTTAATTTTAGGGCTAGGGTTCTGGTTAGGATTAGGTCTTGAGATAGGGTTAGGCCTAGAATTAGCATTAGGGTATGAGTTATGTTTAGGGTAATGGGTACAGTTAGAGTTAATTTCATAGCTAGACTCATGGTTAGGATTAGGTCTTGAGTTAGTGTTAGGGTATGGGTTAGAACTACAGTTAGAGTTAGTGTTATGTTTAGTGTAAGAGTTAGGTTCTGAGCTATGATTAGTGTTAGAGCAAGTGTTAGGTTCAGGGTTATGTTTAGGGATAGGATTATGGTAGTTTTAGGATTAGAGTTAGGGTTAGGGGAATGGTTATAATTAAGTTTAGGGTTAGGGTTAGTGCAATAAATATGGTTAGATGTAGGTTTAGGTTTAGGGACAGGGCTAGATTTAAGTTTAGGGTTAGAGTTAGGTCTATGGTTATGTTTAGGTTTATGGTAAGGCTTAGGGTTTGATCTATGGTTAGGGCTATAGCGAGTATTAGTTTAGGGTTAGGTCTAGGGTTAGTTTTCTGCTTAGGGTTTAGGATTATGGTTAGGGTTGAGGCTAGGGTTATATTTAGGGTTAGGGTTAGGGTAATGGGTAGGTTTAGAGCTAGGGTTAGGGCTAGGGTTACAGTTAGAATTAGGACTAGATTTAGGGTTAGATTCAGGGATAGTTCTAGGTTTATTTTTATAGTAAGGGCTAGGTTTTGAGCTACGGTTAGGACTAAGGTTAGGGCTATGGTTAGGTTAGGGTTATGCTTAGGGCTAGGTTAAGGCCTAGGATTAGCTCTAGGTTTTGTGTTAGGTTTGGGCCTAGGGTTAAAGCTGTGGGTAACATAAGAGCTAGGATTATGTTCAGGGATAGTTTTAGGGTTAGGGTTATGCCAAGATCTAGTGTTAGGTTTAGATTTTCAGTTAAGGTCAGGTTTAGAAGTAGGTCTACGGTTAAAGGAAGAGTCAGTGTTTGGGTTAAAGTTCAAGTTAGGGTTACAGCCAGAATAGGAGTAGGTTTATATCTAGAGATAATGTAGTGTTTCGTTAGGATAAGGGTTATTGTTAGGCCTAGGACTAGGTTTTTGTTTAGTTTTAAAGCTAGATATAAGGCTACATTTAGGATTAGGTTTGAGTCAAGGCCTAGTGTTAGGTTTTAGTCTAGTGTTAGGGTCAGGTTTAGAACTAGGGTTTGTTTTAGGTTCAGTATAAGTGTCAGGGTTAGCGTTCAAATTTGGGATAGGTTTAGAGCTAGAATAAGGGCTAGGGTCAAGACTACTAATAAGGTTAGGATTTTGATTAGCCTAAGGATTAGGCATAGGTCTAGGGCTACCAATAAGGTTAGGGTTATTCATAGGGTAAGTGATAGACTTAGAGCTAGGGTTAGGGCTAGAATTAGGTTTAGAGTTAAATCTAGGTTTAGGGCTTGGATTAGGGCTAGATTTTGGGTTAGGGTTTGGGCTAATGATAGGGCAATGGTTAGTGTAAGGACCAGGGTTACAATGAGGGTGAGTTTTAGGTTTAGGGTTAGGGGTAGTTCTAGTGTTAGGATTAGGTTTAAGGTTAAGGTGATATTGAGACCTAGGGTTAGTGTTAGGATATGAATCAGGGTCAGGGTTAGGGTTAGGACTTGAATTAGGAATAGGTTTACTTTTAGGTTTCAGTTTAAGGTTAGGAGGGTGTTTAGGGCTAGTTTGAGTGTTAGGATATGAGTCAGGTTCGGGGTTAGATTTACAGTTAGGGTTAGGACTTGAATTAAGACTATGGTTAGGTCTAGGTGTAGTGTTAAGGTTTGGTTTAAGTTAAGGTTTATGGTTAAGGCTATTGTTCAGTTTGTTTTACTGCTAGCGTTAGGGTTAGGGCTAGTTTTAGTGTTTGGCTTAGGCTTAGGGTTAGGGTTAAATTTCAAGTTAGAGTTAGATCTACGGTTAGAGGTAGGACTAAGGATAGGGCAAGGGTTAGGGCTAGGGTTAGGGTTAAGGTAATGGATAGGCTTAGAAGTAGGGATAGGGATAGGGTGAGAGAGTTAGTCTTAGGGCTAGGGTTAGGGTTAGGTTTAGGTATAAGTTAGGGGTATGGCCAGTGTCAAGTTTTGCTCTTGGTTTAGGGTCAGTTTTAGACCTGGGGTTTGTGTTAGGATCAGAATAAGGGTCAGGGTGAGTGAAAGGGTTTGGGGTAGGATTAGAGCTAGAATGAGGGCTAGGGTCAGGACTATTAATAGGGTTAGGATTTTGGTTAGCCTAAGGACTAGGGATAGGTCTAGGTTAACCATTAGTATTAAGGTTTCACTTAGGGTAAGGGATAGGTTTATAACTAGGTTTAGGGCTAAAGTTAGGGTTAAAGTTAGGTTTAGGGTTCGGATTAGGGCTAGTTTTGTGTTAGAGTTAGGACTAGGGTTAGGGCAATCACTAATATAAGAACTACGGTTACAATTAGAGTTAGTTTTAGGTTTAGGGGTAGGGGTAAGCATAGTTTTAGTATTAGGGTTAAGTTTAAGTTTAGGGTGATATTTAGAGCTAGGGTTAATTTTAAGATATGAGTCAGGGTCAGGGTTAGGTTTAGGAGTCAAATAAGGGCTAGGGTCAATTTTAAGTGTAGGTTTAAGTTTAGGATGGTGTTTCAAGCTAGGGTGAGTTTAGCATATGAGTCAGTGTCAGGTATACTTTTAAGATTATGTTTAGGACTCAAATTAAGTCTATGGTTAGGTCTAAGTGTAGTGTTAGGGTTTGGTTTATGTCAGGTTTAGGGTTGGGACTATTGCTCGTTTTTGTTTTACTGCTAGTGGTAGGGTTAGGGCTAGTTTTATGAATAGAGTTAGGGTTCGGGTTAGGGTTCGGGTTAGGGATAGGGCTTAATTAGGGCTTTGATGAGGTCTATGGTTAATGTTCATTTTAAGCATAGAATTAGGGTTAGATTTAGGATTTATTTTAGGGTAAGGGATGGTGTTACGCTAATTTTAGAGGTAGGGTGATGTTTAGAATAAGGGTTAGGATTAGGGTTATGATTAAGGCTAGGTTTAGGGCTAGGATCAGGGCTAGGGTTTGTTTTAGGGTTAGGGCTAGGATTAGGAGTATGGCTAATTTCAAGTCTAGAATTATGTTTAAAGATAGTTTTAGGGTTAGGATTATGGGTACATCTAGTGAAGGTTTAGGTTCAGGGTTAGGGTCAGGTTTAGGGCTAGGGGTATTATTAAGGTGAAGGTCTAGGTTATGGATTGGAATAGGTTCAGGCTTAAAGTTAGGGATTCAATTAGCATTATTCAGGGTTAGGGTAATGATAGGTTTTTATTTATGTTTCACGTTAGGTTTACGGTAATTGATAGTGTTAGGTTTAGCGATAGTGTTTGTTTTAGGCCTAGGGTTAGCATTAGGGTAAGGGTAATGGTTAGGAAAATGGATAGGGTTAGAGCTAAGTTTAGGGCTAGGGTTATGGTTAGGAATAGGTCTTGAGTTAGGGTTAGGGTTAGGGTTAGAACTAGGGTTAGTGTTAGGGTTATGTTTATCATAAGGGTTAGATTTTGACCTAGGTTTAGGGCTAGGACGAGGGTTAGGTTTAGAGTTAGGTCTAGGGATAACATTAGAGTATGGTTAGGGTTAGGGTTAGAGTAATGGATATGGTTAGATGTAGGCACAGGGTTATGGTTAGTGTTAGATTGAGGTTTAGGTTTAGGTTTAGGGCTATGGTTATGTTTATGTTTATGGTAAGGGTTAGGGTTTGAGCTAGAGTTAGGTCTATGATGTGTGTGAGTTTTAGGGTTAGGTCTAGTGTTAGTTTTCTGGTTAGGTTTAGGGTTAGGGTTAGGCCTAGGGTTATCAATAGGTTTAGGATTAGTTTTAGGGTAATGGGTAGGTTTAGAGCTAGGTTTAGGGCTAGAGTTGAGTTTAGGATTAGGGCTAGTGTTAGGGGTATATTTAGGGATAGGTATAGGTTTATGTTTAGGATAAGAGTTAGGCTTTGATCTATGGTTAGGCCGAATCAAGTGTTAGGTTAGGGTTAGGGTTATGCTTAGGCCAAGGATTAGCTCTAGGTTTTGTGTTAGGTTTAGGCCTAGGGTTAGGGCTGTGGGAAATATAATAGCTGGGTTATGATTAGGGCTAGTTTTAGGGTTAGGATTTTGGCTAGGTCTAGTGTTAGGTTGAGATTTTTGTTAGGGTCAGGTTTAGAGGTAGGTTTACTCTTAAAGGCAGGTTCAGTGTTTGGGTTAGAGTTAGAATTAGGTTTACAGCCAGAAATAGAACTAGGTTTAAGTCTAGGGGTAGGGTTAATATTTGTGTTAGGTTAAGGGTTATTTTAAGGGCTAGGGATAGGTTTTTGTTTAGGTCTAGGGCTAGATTTAAGGCTCGATTTAGTATTTGGTTTATGTCTAGGATTAGTGTTAGGGTTTGGTCTAGGGTTAGGGCCATGTTTAGACCTAGGATTACTGTTAGGGTGAAAAAAATGGTCAGGGTTAACATTAGGGTTTGGAATAGGGTTAGAGATAGAGTGAGGGTAGGGTTATGACTATTAATAGAGTTAGGGTTTTGGTTAGCTTAAGGATTAGGGATAGGTCTAGGGTTACCATTAGGGTTAGGGTTTCACTTTGGGTAAGGGATAGGCTAAGAGCTAGGGTTAGGGCTAGTGTTAGGGTTAGGGTTAGGGTTAAATCTAGGTTTAGGGCTCAGATTAGGGCTAATTTTGGGGTTAGGGTTAGGGCTAATGTTATGGCAATGAATAATATAAAGACTAGCGTTACAATTAGGTTTAGGGGTAGGTGTAGGTCTAGTGTTAAGGTTAGGTTTAATGTTTGGGTGATATTTATAGCTAGGTTAGTATTAGGACATGATTCAGAGACAGTGTTATTTTTAGGTCTCAAATAAGGGCTAGCATTACTCTTAGGGTTTCGTTTAAGTTTAGGGTGTTCTTTAGAGCTAGGGTGACTCTTAGGGTATGAATCAGCATCAAGGTTAGTTTTATGTTTAGGGTTATGATTTAATTTAAGGGTAGGGTTACTGTTAGGGTTTCAGTTTAAGTTTAGGATGGTGTTTAGACCTAGGGTGAGTGTTAGGATATGATTCAGAGTCAGGGTTAGATTAAGGTTATTGTAAGGACTCGAATTAGGGCTTGGGTTTGATCTAGGTGTAGTGCTAGGGTTTGGATTATGTTAAGGTTTAAGGTTAGGAATATTGCTCAGTTTTGGTGGAAACAACATCTTTTTTATAATTATAGTTTTATTGTTGCTGAGGATCAAACCCAGCACCCCACACATGCCAGGGGAATGTGCTACCACTTGAGTCATATCCTCAGCCTTTATTGCTCAGTTTTGTTTTAGTCCTAGGTTATATGATTAGCGGTGGGGTCAGGGCTAGTGTTTGTGTTAGGCTTAGGTTGAGGGTTATGTTAAGACTTGGAGTTAGGGTTAGATCTAGGGTTAGGGTTATGGTAAATGATAAAGATAGAACTAGGGATAAGGCTAGGGCGAGAGTTAGAGTTAGTCTTAGGGCTAGGGTTATGGTTAGTTTTAGGGATAGAGCTAAATCAGGGCAAGGTTCAGAACTAGGGTTAGTGTTCAGCTTACTCCTAGCACTAGGACTCGGTTTAGGGTTTAGGGTAAGGGATGCATTATAGCTAGGTTTAGAGGTAGAGTGAGGGTTATTATTAGGATTAGGGCTAGGTTTAGGGTTATAGTTTAGATTAAGGCTAGGTTTTAGGGCTAGGGTGAGGGCTAGGGTTTGTTGTAGGGTTAGGTCTAGAATTAGGGCTAGGGATAATGTCAGGTCTAGTGTTACATTTAGGAGTAGATTTGGAATTAGGTCTATGTCTTAGTCTACTGTAAGTGTTAAGTTTAAGGTAAGGGTCAGTTTTAGATCTAGAGGTATTTTTAGGTTCAGGGTCAGGGTTACGGTTTGTATTAGGTTAAGATTTAGGGATAAGGCTCAAATGAGCATTAGGGTTAGAGTTAGGTTTAGGGTAATGAATATGGTTAGGTTTAGGGTTCATGGTAGTTTTAGGGTAATGGAGAGATTTAGGGTTTGCGATAGAGTTAGGGTTCGGCCTAGGGTTAGCATTAGGATTAGGGTTATCATAAGGGTAATGTATAGGGTTAGGGTTAGAGTTAGAGTTAGGTTTAGAACTAGTGTTAGGGTTATTATTAGGGATAAGGTTAGGGTTAGGTTTAGGCCAAAGGTTAGGCTTTGAGCTATGCTTAGGTCTAAGGTGAGGTTTAGGCTTAGGGTTAGGGCTAGGTTTAGGGTTAGAGTTATGCTTAGGGTAGGTTTAGGCCTTGGATTAGGGCTAGGTTTTGTGTTAGGTTTAGGTCTAGCTTTAGTGCTATGGCTAATGTAAGATCTAGGGTTCTAATTAGGGGTATTTTTAGGGTTAGGTTTAGTGTTAGGTTTAGATTTTGGTTTAGAGTCAGTTTTAGAGCTAGGTATAGTGTTAGTGTCAGGGTCAGTGTTCTGATTAGAGTTAGGGTGAAAACCAGAATCAGGAGTAGTGTTAGGTCTAGAGATAGTGTTATTGTTTGGTTTAAGTTAATTGTTATTATTAGGGCTAGGACTAAGTTTTTGTTTAGGTCTAGGGCTAGAGTTATCAGTAGATTTAGGATTAAGTTTAGGTATAGGGATAGTGATAGGGTTAGGTTTAGGTAAAATTTACTGGTAGGGCTAGTTTCAGGGTTTAGTTTAGAGTTAGGGTCAGGTTTAGACCTATAATTAGTGTCATGGTCAGAATAAGGGTGAAGATTAGGGTTAGGTTTTGGGTTAGGTTTAGAGATAGAATGAGGGCTAGGGTTTGGACTAATAATAGGGTTAGTGTTTGATTTAGGCTAAGGATTACTATTAGGACTAGGGTTAGCATTATGGATAGGGTTTGGCTTAGGATAAGGGATAGGGTTACAGCTAGGATTAGAGCTAGGATTAGGGTTAAGTTGAGGTCTAGGGCTAGGGTTAGGGTTAAATCTAGTTTTAGGGCTCAGATTAGAGCTAATTTTGTTTTTGGATTAGGGCTAGGGTTCGGACTATAGCTAATGTAAGAACTAGGGTTATTATTAGAGTTAGTTTTAGGGTTAGGTTTTGGGCTAGGAATGGTGTTAGCATTTTCTTTATGTTTAGGGTGATATATAGAGCTAAGGTTAGTGTTTGGATATGAGTCATTGTAAGGGTTAGTTTTAGTTTTAGGACACAAATTTGAGCTAGGTTCATGGCTAGTTGTATGGTTAGGGTTTGATTTAGTTTAGGTTTAGGTTTAGGGTAATAGCTTGGTTTTGTTTTAGGGCTAGGGCTAGGGTTAGGGTTAGTTTTATGATTAGCGATAGTGTTCAGCTAGTGGTAGGGTGAGGTTTAGGCTTAAGGTTAGGGTTAGATTTAGAATTATGGTTTGATTTAAGGTTAGGGCTAAGGTTAGGTCTAGTGTTAGGGTTACGGTAATGGACAGGTTTAGAAATAAAGATAGTTCTAGGTTGAGAGTTAGAGGTATTATTAGGGCTAGAGTTAGAAATTTCCTTAGGGTTCAGGCTAATTTAGGGCTAGATTAGCACTAGGTTTAGGTTTAGGGTTAGACATATGGTTAGGGCTAGAATTAGTGTTAATGTTAGTGTTAGGGTTATGGTGAGTTTTAAGGGAAAGGGTGAGTTTATGGCTAGGTTCAGGGCTAGGGAGAGGGTTAAAATTAGGTATAGGAAAAGGGTGAGTGTTCAGGTTAGGATTAAGGCTAGGATTAGGGCTAGGATGAGGGCTAGGGTTTATGTTAGGGTTATAGCTAGGATTAGGGCTAGGGCTAATGTCAGGTCTAAGGTTATGGTTAGGAACAGTGTTAACTTTAGGTTTATTGCTAGGTCTAGTGGAAAGTTAGGTTTAGAATAAAGGTCAGGTTTAGACCTAGGTGTATTATTAAGGTCAGAGTCCGGTTTAGGGTTTGGTTTAGGATAAGGTTTAGGGTTAGGCCTCAAATTAGCATTAGGGTTAGGGTTCTAACATCAACTTATCCTTAATTCTAACCTGACATCTAAATGAATTACCTAAACCCTAATGATAACCATAGCCCTAACCCTAACACTAACCCTAACACTAACCATGACCATAACCCTAGCACTAACCTTACCCTAGCACTAACCCTAGATCTAACCCTGAACCATTTCTGAAACCAAATCCTAACTCTAAACCTCGCCCTAACCCTGACCCTAACCCTAACTCAAGCCCTAATCCTAACCATAACCCTAGCCCTAACCTGAGGTCTAACCCTATAAATTACCCTAATGATACCATAATGCTAATGCTAACTCTAGACCTAACCCTAAATTATCACAAACCAAAACCTATTACTCTAAACCTAAACTGAACCCTAATCCTAACCATATCCATTAACCTAACCCTAACTCTAACATTAATGGTAATTTGAGCCCTAAAACTTAACCTTATTGTAACGCAAACCCAAAGCAAGACCATGACCCTAATAATACGTCTAGCTCTAAACCTGACCTTTTCTCTAAATGTGACACTTAAAGTTGACCTAGCCATAAACCTAACCCTAAGACTCTCCCTAACTGTAAACCTAGACCTGACATTAGCCATAACCCTAATTCTTGCAATAAAGCTAACACAAAACCTATCCCTAATCCTAGTGTGAAACCCAGCCTTAATCAAAACCCAAACCATAATCCTAGCCCGAACCCTAAAGCTAATCATAAAACTAGCCCTAACATTAACCATAGCACTAAAACAAAACTGAGCAACAGGCATAACACTAAACCTTTAACTTAAAACAAACACTAGCACTACACCTAGAACTAACCCTAGCCCTAATACAAGTCCTAATCCTAACCTTAAAAATAACCCGGAACCTGACTCATATCCTAACACTCATCCTAGCTCTAAACAGCACCCTAAACTTAAACCAAACCCTAACAGTAAACCTAGCCCTAAATTCGAGCTCTAACGCTAACTGGTAAAACTAACCTGACCTGACTCATATCCTAACACTATCTCTAGCTATAAATATCAATCTAACTTTAAACCTAACCCTAACACTGACCTAACCTAACCCTAAAACTAACCCTAATTGTAACCCCAGTTCTTATATTTGTCATTGCCCTAATCCTAGCCTTAAACCTCACACAAAATCTAGCCCTAATCTGAGCCCTAAAACTAGCTTTAACCCTAACCATAACCCTAACCCTAGCCCTAAACCTATGTCTAACCCTATCCATTACCCTAAGCAAAACCCTAACCTTAATGGTAACCCTAGATCTATTCCTAATTCTTGGCTAAACAAATATTAACCCTACAAATAGTCCTAACCATAGATCTAATTCTAGCTCTAACCCTTACAAAAACCCTAAACCTAACCCTGACCATTATTCTGATCATTACACAAACCAGAGGTCTAAACCTGAACATAACCCTAAACCAAACACTAACACTAGCCCTACTGGTAACCTTATACCTAAACCTAACACTACCATTATCCCTAGATCTAAACCTAATTCAAAATTTAGCCTTATCTTTAGCTCTAGACCTAAAGAAAAACCTAGCATTAGCCCTCACAATAACCCTTAACCTAACCCAAACACAACCTCTACTTCTAGACCTAAACCTAGTCCTAATTCTGGCCATAACCCTAACCCAAACACTGTCCCTTTCTGTAAAACAAATCCAAGCTCTAAGTTTTATACTAACCCAAAATCTAGCCATAACCCTAACTATAGGTCTAACATTACATATATCCCTAATGTTAGCCAAGAACCTCACACAAAACCTAGCTCTAAGCGTAACCCTAACCCTAACCCTAGACCTAACCCTAACCCTAACCCTTGCCTTAACCCTAACCCTAGTTCAAACACTAACCCTTTCCAAAATATTAATCTAGACCTAACCCTAACCCTAATCCTAATCCTAATTCTAACCATAACCAAGGCCAAACACTAGTTCTAACTCTATCCATTACCATAGACAAAACCCTAACCTTAATGATAAACCTAGCTCTAAACATAACCCAACCCTAAAACTAGATGTAACACTAACCCTAACCATTGCCCTAGGCATAAACATAGCTCAAACCCTAACACTTACCCTAAACCTAACTTTAACACTAACCCTAAGCTTAACCCTAACTCTAGCCTTAATTCTAACCATAACCCTAGCCCTAAACCTATCTATTACCCTAAACATAAGCCTAATCCAAATGCTAACCCTAGGCCGAACTCTAAATCTATCTCTAACACTAAATCTATCCATTTCCGAAAACTAACCTGAACACTAAACCTAACCTTATTAATTACTCTAACCCAATCCCTAACCCTAATGCTAAATCAAGCCCTAAACCTAATCCATAACCTAAACCAAACCCTAAACCAGACACATACCCTAACAATACACCTAGATTTAAACTGGACCCTTTCCCAAAACCTAACCCTTACAATGGACCTAGCCATAAACCTAACCTTAACACTATCCCTAAGTGGAACTCTAACTGACATTATCCATAGACCTAATTCTCGCCCTAAATGTAACACAAACCCAAGCCCTCATCCTAGCCCTAATCCTAGCCTTAATCCTAACCTGAACCTAACCCTAGCCCAATCCCTAATTTCAACCCGCACCCTAGTTCTGAACCTAGGTATAACCACATCCCTTCCCCTAACACTAACCCTAACCCTAATCCAACACTAACACTAATGCTAACCCTAACCCTAACCCTAAACCTAGCTCTAATCCTAGCCCTAATTTAGTGCTAATTGTAATCCTAACTCTAATCCTACCCCTAAGACTAACTCTAACTCTTGCTCTAGACCTACTTCTAGTACTAACACTGTTACCATAACACTAACACTAGCCTTAAACTAACCCCTAAACCTAGCCCAAGTCCTAACCCTAGATCTAACCATAAATCTAAATATAACCCTAACCCTAAGCCTGAACCTCACCCTACCACTAGCCCTAACACTATTGCTAATCCTAAAACTAGTTCTAAACCTAGCTGTAGCTCTAAAACAAAAGTGAGCCCTAGCCCTTACCCTAACACTAACCTAACTGTAATCTCAGACCTGACATTAGACCTAGCCCTAATTCTTGCCCTAACCTTGCTGCAGTCTGGCTGGGTACAAAATCACGAGCCACTCAAGCAGGAACAAACTTTATTTCTGAACTCCACCAGCACACTCCACATACGCTCTGGGGAAAAATGCTGAACCACGCCACGTGGCTCCTCCTGGGACCCACTACTCCAACAGGCAAATCCCTCCTCCGGAAATCCATCCTACTGCTATTCCCCAACCAATGGGAACTCTCCAGGAGTCCCGCTAGAGCTCCAAAGTAGCAGGCCGAGGCATACATCAGGGGTCTAATATCCAATTGAATGCAGATCTTAACATAATCATATCATCTCAATGGCTTGCTGGCATCACCTTTCAACCAAAAATGCCATGTGTCATTCCTATTTGGCTATGGCTCTCAGTATCTCCCCCCTTTTGTTTAATTAAGCAACAAGCAACGTGGCTTAGGGACCGTGCCTGTTAGGTTGTCCAATAAAACATATGGTCCTTACCCGTCATTGGATGGGCTGAACTCTAGGCGTCAGCCTCCTGTCTTAGGTTGGTACCACTGCAATTGGATCATACCCGTCACTGACTACCGGTCCAGCATACAGCCATACTTGTGGATAGGCCTATGCACCAGTGGGTGGGGTGAGGTTCTTTGCCTCACTTCTGTTGGCCCCCAATTTTGTCTTTGCAACAGTGTGGGGGTGAGGTTCTTTGCCTCACCTCTGTTGGCCCCCAAATTTTAGACCATCACTAGCAGAAGGGAGGAGGATACAGAAATGACACGACACCAAACCAAATGACGACTCCTTTGGAAAAATTGTACCACCGGTGACACCATCAGCAAAGATACGCCAGCACTACCACAATTTGCTGTACCAACAGATAGTTCACAATGTATACAAGTGATACATAGTCCAGGCAAGTTCTGCAAACAGTTCAAAGTGGAGGAATCTATCAATATGTCCATTTCCTCCCAAAGTAAATTGACTCCTTGATTGAGCATTACTTGTTGAGTCATTATTCATTGATGCATCAGTTTATACAGTGTACTGTGATAGCTATCGAAGAAGCTGTAGTTTGGTTTCATCTTTGTCTTCACCGGCACTTGGATGAAGATAGGAATTCTGGCAATGGTGCTAAAAAATTATGTAACATTCCAACAGGTACTAAGAAAACAATTTTCTGATCAATTTATATTATCCTGAACAGAATTACTAAATATAATTAAAAGGAAAGTTGAAAGTAAACAAACAGATCTGTTAACATTCTTATTTGTTCACATATTAAAACAATCCTCAACAGCTGTATACCCAATTTAAATTAAACCCTCCCCTTCTGTTTGTAGCAGATTATTTATGGTGTTTGCTTAAAAACCACTATGGTCATTATTTAACTTAAACAAAAGGGGGGAAATGTTAGGGTCTGTAAAAAAGTCAAGATGGCACCTGGCATTTTGCCAGAGGGAGTGGTTTGTGAAGTAATGCCAGCGAGCCATTAAGTGTGGAGATTCCTTATTGGTTGACTGCTGTATCTAGTTTATGTTAATTAAGATAAGCTGTGTGGAATGTATATACACCCCTCCTGTCCTACAATAAACGGCTCCCACCCTGCTGTATCAATCTACACAATTTGCTCGTCACCACCTGGTTATTTTGCTGCAGCCGGACTGTGGCAACCCTTACACAAAACATAACCCTACACCTACCCATAACTCTAGCCTTATTTCTAGAGTTATCCCTAACCCTAAAACTAACACTGAACTTGACTCTGACCCTAACACTAACCCTATTTCAAATCATCACTCTAATCATAACCTAACCATAACACTAGACCTAGCCCTAAACCTAACCCTAAAATTAGCCCTAATTGTAACCTTAGTTCTTATAAAAGCCATAGCCCTACCCTAACCCTAACCTAATCTAAAACCTAGCGCTAACCCTAACCCTAACACTAGCTTTAACCATAACCTAACTCTAAACCTGATCCTAAAACTAGCCCTAACTCTAGCTCTAATCCTATCTATTACCTTAACCCTAACCCTAACCCTAATACTAGTCCTAGGATAATCATAACACTGTTCATAACCCTATTCTTTACCATAAACCTAAATTGAACCCTAAACTTAACCATATCCATTATCATAACCCTAAACACAATCCTAACCTAATTTGAGCCCTAACCCTAAACCTTAATCTAAACAAACCCTAACCATTACGCTGACCCTAATAATACACCATCTCCAAAAGTGAACCTAACCCTCAACCTAACCCTTACACTATACATAGCCATAAAACTAACCCTGAAACTATCCCTAACCATAACCCTAGACCTAACATTAGCCCTAGGCCTTATGTTAGTCCTTATGCTAAAAAAAATAAAGCCCTTATCCTGGCCCTAAACCTAGCCTTAATCTGAACCCTAACCCCGTCACTAGGCCTAACCCTAAAGTGAAATTTCACCCTAGACCTTAACCTAGGTATAATATTATAACGTACCCTAACCCTAATTCTAAACCTAGCTCTAAACCAAGGCCTAGCCCTAATACTAAACATAGCTCTAATTCTACACCTAATTTAGCCCTAACCCTAAATCTAATCAAACCCCTAACCCTAAGACTAACTCTAAATCTTGCCCTAGCCCTAGGCCTAGTTCTAAAATTACCCCTTACCATGACCCAAAGCCTAGCCCTAACCCTAGTCCCAAACTTAGCCCTAGCCATAAACCTATATCTAACCCTCACTCTAAATCTAACCCTAACCTGAAACTTAAACCTCACCCTAACACTATCCCTAATCCTAATGCTAATTTGAAAAATATCCCTCACCATAGCCATAGCATTCAAGCAAAACTGAGCTACAGCTCTAATTCTAAACCTTAACCTAAACCAAACGATAACACTATGCCTAGCCCTTACCCTAGCCCTAATTTGAGTCCTAAACCTAACTGTACAACTAAGAATGACCCTGACTCTGATCCTAAAACTAACCTTAGATCTAAACATCAACCTAACCCTAAACCTAACCCGAACACTAATCCTAGCCCTAACCCTAATCCTAAAACTAGCCCTAATCATAATACCAGGTCTTACATTAGCAACAGTCCTAACCCTAACACCAAACGTAGCCTTAATCTGAACTCTAACCCTAGCTTTAACCCTAACGCTAACACTAACCGTAACCCTAACCCTAGCTCTTACCCTATCCCTTACCCTATGCCGTCCCTCACCTATGCTACTCTAGTCCTAACCCTAATCCTTAGCCTACCCCAAACCCTAACTCTATTACTAGTCCTATCCCTAGGCCTCATTATATCTCTAACCCTAACCCAAACCCTAAGCCTAGCCCTGACCTTTATTCTGACCCTAAAACTAACCCTAGGTCTAAGCCTGACCCTAACCCTAAACCAAACACTAACACTAGCCCTATGGGTAAAACTATACCTAAGCCTAACCGTAACATTAACACTAGACCTAAACGTAATCCTAGGGTTAGGGCTAGGGTTAATGTTAGGTTTAAGGTTACACTTAGGTTTAGGGTAAGGGTTGGGATTACAGCTAGTTTTATGGCTAGCATGAGAGTTATAATTAGGGTAAGTGTTAGGTTTATGATTAAGGTAAAGTTTACATCTAGGATATGGGCTAAATTTTGTGTTAGGTGTAGGAGTAGGATTAGAGCTAGGGCAAAAGTCAGGTCTAGGGTTACATTTAGGGATAGTTTAGGGTTAGGTTTATACCTAGGTCTATTTTAATGGTTAGGTTTATGGTTAGGGTAAAGTTTAGAGCTAGGGTATTATTAGAGTTAGGGTCAGGTTTAGGGTTTTTGTTAGGTTAAGGTGTAGGTTTTGAGCTCAAATTAGCATTATTGTTAAGGATAGTGTAATGATAGGTTTAGGGTTCAGGTTAAGTGTAGGTTAATTTATAGGGTTAAGTTTAGGTATAGATTTAGGTTTTGGCCTAGGGTTAGCATAAGGGTTAGGGTTATCATTAGAGTAATAGTTAGGTTAGAGCTAGGGTTAGGGCTAGGATTATGCTACAGATTATGTCTAGTCTTAGGTTTAGGCTTAGGGTTAGGGCTATGGTTAGGATTTGGATTAGCTTTAGGATTAAAGCTAGGGTAGACCTTGGATTAGGGATAGGTTTTGCAATAGGTTAGGGCTACAGCTAATGTAAGAACTTGTTATGATTCAGGCTAGTTTTAGGGTTAATGTTACTGCTAGGTATAGTTTTAGGGTTAGGTTTAGCGTTGGGGTGGTGTTTAGAGCTAGGGTTACTGTTAGTGTCAGGGTCAGTGTTCTGGTTGGTGTTATGATTAGAATTAAATCCAGAATTAGGTCTAGGGGAAGAGTTACTGTTTGGCTTAGGCTAAGGTTATTGTTAGGGCTATGTCTAGGTTTTTCATTAGGTCTAGGGTTCGAGTTATGGCTAGATTTATGATTAGGTTTAGGTCTAGTGCTAGTGTTAGGGTTAGGTTTAGGCATAAGGTAACCGGACGGGTTACTATTAGGGTTCAGTTTAGGGTTAAGTTCAGGTTTAGATCTACAATTAGTTTTAGGGTCAGAATAAGTGTTAGCATAATGGTTAGGATTTGGGTTATGGTTAGAGCTAGAATGAGTGCTAGTGTTAGGACTAGTAATAGGATTGATGTTTGTGTTAGGTTAAGGATTAGGGTTAGCATTAGGGTTAAGGTTTGGATTAGGGTAAGGGATAGGATTAGAGCTAGTGTTGGGGCTTGGAATAGGGCAAGGGTTAGGTTAAAGCTAGGTTTAGGGCTTGGATTAGGGCTAGTTTTGTGTTAGGTTTAGGGTTAGGCAACGGCTAATATAAGAACTAGTGTTACAAACAGAGTGAATATGGGGTTATGATTAGGGGTTAAACCTCTAGTGTTAGGATTAGGTTTAAGGTTAGGGTGATATTTAGAGTGAGTGTTAGTGTTAGTTTAATAATCAGGGTCAGAGTTAGTTTTAGAGATAGGGTTAGGATTCCAAATAAGGCTAGGGTTACTGTAAGGGTTTGGTTTAAGTTTAGGGTGGTGTTTAGAGCAAGAGTGGGGGTTAGGGTATGAGTCAGATTCAGGGTTAGTATTCAGGTTAAGGTTAGGACTCAAATTAGGGATAGGGTTAGGTCTAGGTGTAGTATTAGGATTTGGTTTTAGTTAAGATTTAGTGTTCGGGCTATTACTCAGTTTTCTTTTACTGCTAGGGTTAGGGTTAGGGTTAGTTTCATGAGTAGTGTTAGGGTTAGTGCTAGTATTAATGTTAGGCTTAGGCTTAGGTTTAGTGTTCGAGTTAGTGTTAGAGTTGGATCTAGGTAGGACTAGAAATAAGGATTTGGCAAGTGTTATGCCTAGATTTTTGGCTATGTTTAGGGCTAGGGTTAGGGTTTAGTTAAGGGATATGGTTAGTACTAGGGATAGGGCTAGTGTGAGAGTTAGAGTTTGTCTTAGGTCTTTGGTTAGTGTTAGAATTATGGATAGGGTTAAATTAGGGCTATGATTAGGGCTAGGGTTACTGTTCAGTGTAGGTCTAGTGTTAGGGTTAGTGTTAGGATTAAGATTAGGGTAAGGGATGGTGTTTTAACTAGGTTTAGTGGGAGGGTGAGTGTTAGAATTAGGTTAGGGCTATGGTTAAGGATAGTGTTATGATTAGGGCTAGGTTTAGGGCTAGGATGTGTGCTAGAGTTTGTTTTATGTTTAGGGCTAGGATGAGGGCTACAGCTAATATCAGGTCTTGGGTTATGGTTAAAGATAGTTGTAGTGTTAGGTTTATGGCTACATTTAGTGTAAGTGTTAGTTTTAGGGTTAGGGTCAGGTTTAGAGCTGGAACTATTTTGACAGTCAGGCTCTGGATTAGGGTTTGGGATAGGTTAAGTTTTAAAGTTAGGACTCAAATTCACATTAGGTTTAGTGTTATGTTTATGATAGGGTGAGGTTTAGAGTCTAGGTTTGGGTTAGGGTAATGGAATGGGTTAGGATTAGGGATAGGTTTAGGTTTAGGACTAGGTTTAGCATTAGAGTTAGTATTCTGTTTATGGCAATGTATAGGGTTAGAGCTAGGGTTAGGGCTAGGGTTATGTTTATGATTAGGGTTAGGGTTAGGGTTAGGATTAGGGTTAAAACTTGGGTTACGGCTTAGATTAGGTCTAGGTTTTGTGTTAACATAGTGCTAGAGTTAGGGGTTATGGGTAATTTAAGGACCCGGGTTATGTTTTGGGCTAAATTTGGGGTTAGAGTTAGGGCTATGTCTAGTCTTAGGTTTAGGTTTAGGATTAGGGTTATGTTTACAGCTAGGGTTAGTGTTATGGCCAGAGTCAGGGTCAGCATTAGTTTCAGTGTTTGGATTAAAACTCAAATTAGGGCTAGGGTTAGGGTAATGGTTTGGTTTTGGTTAAGGTTTAGGGTTAGGGCTATCGTTCTGTTTAGTTCTAGGGCTAGAGCTAGGGTTAGGGCTAGTTTTAGGATTAGCATTAGGGTTAGGGCTAGTGTGAGAGTTAAAATTATTGATAGGGCTAAAATTAGATTTAGGATTTCTGATAGGGATAAATTAGGGCTAGGATTAGGGCTAGGGTTAGTGTTTAGTTAAGGCCTAGTGATAGGGATAGGTTTAGGTTTAAGTTTAGGATAACGAATGGTGTTATATCTAGGTTTAGACGTAGGGTGAGAGTTAGAGTTAAGCTTAGGGCTAGCTTTGTAGTTAAGATTATGATGAAGGCTAGGTTTAGGACTAGGATGAGGGATAGTGTTCATTTTAGATTCAGGTCTAGGATTAGTGCTAGGGCTAATATCAGGTTAGGGTTAGGATTAGGTTTATGTTTATCATAAAAGTTAGGTTTTGAGCTAGTTTTAGGGCTAGGTTTAGGGTTAAGTCTAGGGATAGGATTACGGTAGGTTTAGGGTCAGTGTGGTGTTTTGAACTAGATGAGTGTTAGGATATAAGTCAGGTAAAGGGTTAATTTTAAGATTATGATTAGGACTTGAATTAGGGCTAGGGTTAGATCTAGGTGTAGTGCTAAGTTTTGGTTTAAGATAAGGTTTGTGTTAGGCCTGTTGCTCGGTCTTGTTTTAGTGCTATGATTCGGGTTAGTGCTAGTTTTATGATTAGCTTTAGGTTTAGGTCTAGGGTTATGGTTAGGTTTAGGATTAAGCCTAGATTTAAGGCTAGGATTAGGGCTAGGTTTTGTGTTAGGTTTAGGGTAACAATTAGGGCTAGGACTAATGTCAGGTCTAGGTTTATAGTTACTGGTATTTTTAGGATGACGTTTATGGCAAGGTCAAATTAAAGTGTTACTTTTAGGGAAAGGGTCAAATTAAGATGTGGGGTATTATTAGGGTCAGGGTAAGGCTTTGGTTTTGGGTTAAGTTTTAGTGTTAAGGCTCAAGTTAGCATTAAGTTTAGAATTAGGGTTAGGATAATGGATAATGTTAGGTATAGGGTTAGGTTCCGTTTAAGGTAATGGATATGGTTAGGTTTTGTGATACGTTTACGGTTAAGCTTATGGTTAGCATTAAGGTTATAGTTATCATTAGGGTAATTTGTAGGTTTAGACCTAGGGTTACTGCTAGGATAATGGTTAGGATTAGGGCTAGAGTTAGCGTTAGGGTCACGGTTAGGGCGAGGGTTACATTTAGGATTAAGTTTAGGGTACGGTTTAGGGTTTGAGCTAGGAATTTTGCTATGGCTAAGATTAATTTATGGTTTGGCCTAGGGTTATGGTCATAGTTAGTGTAACAGTTAGGGCTAGGGTCATCATTAGGGTTAGGGTAATAGGTTTAGATGTCAGGTTAAAGATAGTTTTAGGTTTAGGTTAGCGTTAGGTTTAGGTTTAGGATTAGGGTTTGCATTTGAGCTATCTTAGGTTAAGGGTTAAGGTTAGGTTAGGTTCACTGTTAGTTCTAGGGTTAGATTTACATTTAGGGTTAGGTTAGGTTTAGCTTTTGATCTAGTGTTATCATTAGGGTTAAGTTTAGTGTTAGAGTAATGGATAGGGTTCAAGCTAGGTTTAGGGCTTGGGTTAAGGTTAGGATTAGGGCTGGGTTTAGGTTTAATATTTGATCTTGGGTTAATGTTATGGTTAGATTAAGAGTAAGGGTTAGGGATTGAGATAGGTTTATGGCTAGGTTAAGGGATAGGTTTACAGTCTGGGCTAGTGTAGGTTTACAGTTAGTTTAAGGGCCAGGGTAGCATTAATTTTGGGGATATTGTTAGTATAATGGATAGAATTAGAGCTTGGGTTTGGGCTATGGTTAGAGTTAGGATTAGGGCTAAAATTAGGGTGAGGTTCAGGGTTTGGGCTAGGGTTATTTTATGGTACGGTTTAGTGTTTGAGCTAGGGTTAGGGCTAGAACGAGGGTTAGGGTTAGGGTTAGGGCTAAGTTTAGGTTTAGAGTTATGCTTCGGGTTAGGTTTAGGGCTGTAATTCGGGCTGGGTTTTGTGTGAGGTTAAGGGCTACAGTTAGCTATATGGGTAATGTAAGAGACAGAGTTATGGCTATGGCTATATTTAGATTTCATCTAGTGTTAGGGTTAGTTTTTCCCATAGAATAAGGTTTAGAGCTAGGGTTTTTTTTAGGGTAAATGTCAGGTTTCAGGTTAGGATTATGTTTAGGGCATGGTCCAGATTGAGGACTAGGGTTAGGTCTAGGGGTAGAGTTAATCTTTGGTTTAACTTAAGGGTTATTGTTAGGGCTATTGCTAGGGTTATGGCTATATTTAGGATTATGTTTAGGTCTAGTGCTAGTGTTATTGTTAGGTTTAGGTTTAGGGTTAATGGTAGGGCTAGTGTTAGTTTTCGGATAAGGGATAGGGTCCGGTTTGAACCTAGTTTTAGTGTTAGGGTCAGAATAAGGGTCAGGGTTAGAGTTAGGGTTTGGGTTAAGTTTAGAGCTAGAATGAGGGTTAGGATTAGGACTAGTAATAGAGTTAGGGTTTGGGGTAGGCATAGAATTAGGGTTAGGACTAGGGTAGCATTAGGGTGAGGTTTGACTAGTGTAAAAAATACTTAGAACTAAGATTATTACTAGGGATATGGTTAGGGTTAGGGCCAGGTTTAGGATTAGGGTTAAAACTAGGGATAGGCCTTGGATTTGTTAGGGCTAGGTTTTGTGTTAGGTTTAGGACTATGGCTAATTTAAGAACTGGCATTACGATTACGGCTAGTTTTAGTGTTAGGTTTTGGCGAGGTCTAGTGTGAGGAATAAGTTTAGGGATAGGGTGATGTGTAGAGCTAGCGTTAGTGTTAAGGTCAGAGTCAGGGTTGGTATTAGTTCTAGGATTAGGGTTAGGATTCGAATTAGGGCTACATTTAGGGCTAGCTGTAGTGTTAGGATTTGCTTTAGGTTAAGGGTTAGGTTCAGTGAAATGGCATGGGTTTTGCTTGAGAGGTAGGGCTTGGGTTGGGACTAGTTTTCAAATTAGCGTTAGGGTTATAGCTAGTGTTAGGGTGTGATTTAGGCTTAGGGTTAGGGTTATATTTAGAGTTAGGTTTAGTTCTCAGTTTAGGGCTACAGCGAAGGGTAGGATTAGGGTTAGGGCTAGGATTTGAGTTATTATATGGGATAGGGTTAAAAATAGGGATAGGGATAGGGCGAGAGTTAGAGTTAGTGTAAGGATTAGATTTAGGGTTAGAATTAGGGCTTAATTAGAGCTAGAATTAGAGCTTTGGTGACTATTATGACTGAGCCTAGGTTTATGGTTATGGTTATGTTATGTATATGGTTAAGTATAATGTAATAGCTAGCTTAGAACTAGGGCGAGGATTAAAATTAGGTCTAGGTCTATGGTTAGGGTTAGGTTTAGAATTAAGTCTAAGGTTAGGATTGGGATTAGGGCTAGAGTTTGTTTTAGTATTAGACCTTCATTATAGCTATGGCTAATGTTAAGTCTAGGGTTAGGGTTAGAGATAGTTTTAGGGTTAAGATCATTAGGGTTAGGATTAAGTTAATGGATATGATTAGGTTTAGGGTTCAGGTTAGTTTTAGGGCAATGTATAAGTTTAGGGTTAGCAGTAGGTTTAGGGTTATCCTAGGGTTAGCACTAGGGTTAGGATTAGGATTAGGGTAATGAATAGGGTTACAGCTGGGGTTAGGTGTAGGTTTATGGTTAAGATTAAGGCTAGGTTTAGAGTTAGGTTTTGGGTTATGTAAGGGGTTAGTGTTAGGGTTAGTGTTAGGTTTAGGGTAAGGGTAAGGGCTAGAATTAGGATTATGTTTAGGGTTAAAGATAGTGTTATGGCTCCCATTACAAATAGGTTTTGAGTTAGGTTAGGGTAAGGTTTAGAACTACAGCCAATATAAGAACTAGGGTTATGATTAGAACTCGTTTTAGGGTTAGCGTTAGGGCTAGGTATAGGGTGATGTTTAGGTTTAGGTTTTGAGTGATGTTTAGAGCTTGAGTTAGTGTTAGGGTCAGAGTCAGGGTCAGAGTTTGTTTTGGGCTTAGGGATAGGACTTGAATTAGTGCTAGGTTTAGGTGTAGGCTTAGGGTTTGGTTTATGTTAAAGGTTAGGGTTAGGGCTATGGCTAGGTTGTTTTTTAGGGCTAGGGCTAGATTAGGGCTAGTTTTAAGACTAGGATTAGTGTTATGGCTAGTGTTGGTGAGAGGTTTAGCTTAAGGTTAGGGTTAGATTTAGAGTTGGGGTTTGATATAGGATTAGGGCTAGAGCTAGGGTTAGGGCTAATGCAAAGGAAAGTGATAGGATTATTGTAAGGGATAGGGTTAGAACTAGAAATAGGCCTAGGTCGAGAGTTAGAGTTAGCCTTAGGGTTAGGGTTAGGTTGGGTTTAGGGCTAAATTAGGGCTAGAATTAGGTCTAGTGTTTGTATTAGGGTTAGGCCTAGTTTAGGCTTAGGTTTATGTTTAGGATTAGGGTTAGGATTAGAGAAGGGATGGGGTTAAAGCTAGTTTTAGGTCTAGGTCAAATGTTAGAATTTCGGTTTGGACTAGGGTTATGGATTGATTTAGTAATAAGGCTAGGTTTAGGGCTAGGATGAGGGCTAGGGTTTGTTTTAGGGTTATGGCAAGAAATATGTCTAGGGCTAGTGTCAGGTATAGGCTTACATTAGGCATAGACAGAGGGTTAGATTTATGGCTAGGTCTAGTGTAAGGGTTCGGGTTAGGGTAAAGGTCAGGTTTAGAGCTAGGGTTATTATTAGGGTTAGAATTACGTTTCAGGTTTGGTTTAGGTTAGGGTAAAGTTTAGACTTGAATTAGCATTAGGGTTTGGTTAGGGTAATGATAGGTTTGTGTTTAGGGTTCATGTTAGGTGTAGGGTAATTGATAGTGTTAGAGTTAGCTAATGGGATAGGGTTAGGCCTAGGGTTATCCTTAGGGTTATGGTTGTGCTTAGGGTAAAGGCTAGGGTTAGGGCTAGGGTTATGGTTATTATTAGGGCTAGAGTTAGGTTTAGGCCTAGGGTGAGGTTTAGGTTTAGGGTATGGTTTAGAATTAGTGCTCTGGTTATCAGTAGAGCAAGGGTTACGTTTAGGATTAGGTCTAGATTATAGTTAGAGTTAGGTTCAAGGTTAGTGTTTAGATTAGGGCTAGGTTTATCATTAGGTTTAGGGTATTGGATAGGGTTTAATGTTGTGTTAGGGTTATGGTTAGGCTTAAGGTTATGTTTAGGGATAGGTTTAGTGTTAGGTTTAGGGTAATGGTTAGGGTTTGAGCAAGGGTCAGCTCTATGGCAAGGGTTAGGTTTCTGGTTATGTCTAGGGTTAGTGTTAGGTTAGATTTAGGGTAAGGGCTAGGTTTATCATCAGGGTTAGGGTTAGGGTTAGGGTAATGAGTAGGGTTAGAGCTAGGGTTAGGGATAGGGTTAAGGTTAGTATTAGGGCTAGGGTTTAGGTTAGGTTTAGGTTTATGCCATGGATTAGTGTTAGTTTAAGGGTTAGGGACTGAGCTAGGGTTTGCTTTACGATGAGAATTAGGGTCAGTGTGAGGATTAGGGCTAGGTTTAGCATTAGGTTTAGGGTTAGGGTAGGGTAATGTATAGAGTTAGAGGTAGGTTTTGGCCTATGGTGATGGCTAGTCTCAGGGTTAGTAATATGGTTACGTCTAGTGTTAGGGTTATGTGTTTCGTTAGGATAAGGTTTAGAGCTAGGGTTTGTGTTAGGGTGAGGGTCAGTGTTTGGTTTAGGGTTAGGTTTATTGTTAGGGCCAGCATTAGGACTAGGGTTTGGTCTAGGGGTATGGTTAGTGTTTGGGATAGGTTAAGGGTTATTATGAGGGCTAGGACGAAGTTTTTGTTTAGGGCTAGGCCTAGAATTATCACTAGATAATAGATTAAGTGTAGGTCTAGGTCTAGTGTTAGTGTAAGGTTTAGTTATAGGGATACATGTAGTGCCAATGTTAGGGGTCGGTTTAGGGTTAGGGTCAGGTTTAGACCTATGGTTAGTGTTAGGGTCAGATAAGGGTCAGGGTTAGTGTTAGGGTTGGGGATAGTGATACAGCTAGATTGAGGATTAGGGTTAGGACTAGTAATAGAGTTAGGTTTTGGGTTCGACTAAGAATTAAATTTAGGACAAGGGTAGCTTTAGGGTTGTAGTTTGGCTTAGGGTAAGGTATATGGTTAGCACTAGTGTTAAGACTAGGGTTAGGGCCTGGGGATGTGTCTCAAACGGTAGCACACTCGCCTGGCATGTGTGTGGCCCAGGTTCAATCCTCAGCACCACATACAAAGATGTTGTGTCTGCCGATAACTAAAAAATAAATATTAAAAATTCTCTCTCTCTCTCCCTCTCTCTCTTACTCTCTCTTTAAAAAAAGACTAGGGTTAGGGTTAAGGTTATGGCTAGGGTTAGATTTAGGATTAGGGTTAAAGCTAGGGTTAGAGCTTGGATTAGGTCTAGGCTAGGTTTTGTGTTAGCTTTAGGGCTATGGCTAATGTGAGAACTAGGGTTACAATTAGGGCTACTTTTAGGGTTAGTGTTACGTCTAGGTTTAGTGTTTGGTTAGGCTTAGGGTTAGGGTTATATTTAGGGTAATGGATAGGTTAGTGTTAGAGAATGTGTTAGGGTTAGGCCAAGGGTTAGCATTAGGGTTAGGATTAGGGTTAGGGTTAGTGTAATGGATAAGGTTAGAGCTAGAGTTAGGGCTAGGGTTATGGTTAGTGTTAGTGTTGGGGTTAGTGTTAGGTTTAGGGATAGTGCAAGAATTAAATTTAGGGTTAGGTTTAGGTTAAGGGATAGGACTTGGTTTAGGTTTATAGTTAGGGTTAAAGCTAGGGTTGGGGCTCACATTAGGGCTAATTTTTGGGTAACATTAGTGCTAGTATTAGGGATACAGCTAATGTTAGAACTAGAATTATGATTAGGCGTAATTTTAGGGTTACGGTTAGGGCTAAGCCTAGTTTAATGGTTAGGATTAAGTTCACCGTGATATTTTGAGCTAGGGTTAGTGTTAGGTTCAGAGTCAGGGTCAGGGTTAGTTTTAGGGTTGGGGATAGGATTCAAATTAGGGTAGGCTTAGGGCTAGATGTAGGGTTAGGTTTGGTTTAGGTTAAGGGTTAGGGTTAGTGTTATGGCTTCTTATGTTTTAGGGCTAAGGATAAAGTTAAGGGTAGTTTTACAATTAATCTTAGTGTTACTGCTAGTGATAGGGTGAGTTTAGGCTTAGTGGTACATATAGAGTTATGGTTATTTCTAAGGTTAGGGCTATGACTATGGTTAGGGCTAAGGTTAGGTCTAGTGTTTGGGTTACAGTAAGTGATAGGGTTAGAACTAGGAGTAGAGCTAAGGCAATAGTTAGAGTTAGTCTTAAGGCTAGGGTTAGTGTTAAGTTTAGGGCTAAATTAGTGCTAGGAATATGTCTAGGATTGGTTCTAAGGTTAGGCCTAGTGTTAGGGCTATGTTTAAGATTAGGTTTAGGCTTAGGGATGGGGAAGATTAGATTAGGGTTAGGTTTAGGGGAAGGGATGGGGTTATAGCTAGGTGTAGGGCTAGGGCGATGATTAGAATTAAGTTAAGGTCTTGGGTTAGGTTTGTGTTAGAATTAAGGCTAGATTTTGGGTTAGGATGAGGGCTAGGGTTTATGTTAGGGTTAGGGCAAGTTTCATGGATTGGGATAATGTCAGGTTTAGGGTTACAGCTAGGGATAGTTATAGGGTTCGATTCATGGCTAGGTCTAATGTTAGGTTTAAGGTAAGGCCCAGGTAAAGAGTAAGGTGCATTTTTATTGTAAGTTTCAAGTTTTGGGTTTGTGTTAGGTTAATTATTAAGGTTAGGGCTCAAATTAGCCATAGGGTTAGAATTAGGGTTAGGTTTATGTATAGGTTTAGATTTAGGATTCAGGATAATATTAGGGTAATTGGTAGGGTTAGGGTTAGTGATAGGGTTAGGGTTAGGCCTTGGGTTAGCATTTGGGTTGGGGTTATTTTTAGGGAAATGAACAGCATTAGATCTAGTGTTTGGGCTAGGGTTTTGGATAGGATTAGGGCTAGAGTTAGGGTTAGGGATAGGCCTATGGTTAGGGTTTGGGTTAGGTTTAGGTTACAGGTTAGGTTTTGAGCTAGGGATAGTGCTAGGGTGAGGTTAGGTTTAGGATTATGTCTAGGGTTAGATTTATGGTTAAGGTTAGGGATAGTTTTAGGGTTATGGCAAAGGTTATCTTTAGAGTTAGGTTAATGCATACGGTTAGATTTCGGGTTAGTTTTAAGGGTAGTTTTAGGTTTAGGGTTTGTGTTAATATTAGGACTAAGATTATCATTTGAGTTAGGGTAATGGATAGGGTTAGATGTCAGGTTAGGTTTAGGGGTAGTTTTAGGTTTAGGGTTACTGTTAAGTTTTGGCCTAGGCCTAGAGTTAGAGTAAGGGTTAGGATTTTATGTAGGGTAAAGTCTACTATGAGGGTTGGTTTTAGGGTTAGATCTAGGAATAGGTTTAAAATTAGGATTAGAGCTAGTGTTATCATTAGGGTTAATGTTCTGTTTAGTGTGTTGGATAAATTTAGAGATAGTATTAGGGCTAGTGTTAGCATTATGATTAGGGCTAGGATTAGGATTTGGTTTAGGGATAGGGCTAGGTTTATGTTTAGGGTTCAGTTTTGGGATTTATCCAGGGTTAGGTCTAAGACGAGGTTTAGGGTTAGCATGATTGTTAGGCTTACGGTAAGGGATAAGGTTAGGTTAGGGTTAGGGTTACGCTTTCGGCTAGATTTAGGCCTAGGATTAGGGCTAGGTTTTGTGTTAGGTTTAGAGCTAGTTTTTAGTGCTATGGTAATGTAAGGGTTATGTTTACGGTTATGGCTAGTTCTAGTGTTAGGTTTAAATTTCATTTAAGGTTAGCTTTATACCTAGGTTTAGTGTTATGTCAGAGTATATGTTTGGATTAGGGTTAGGGTTAGAGCTGGAGCCAGAATTAGGATTGGTATGTCTAGAGGTAAGATTAGTGTTTGGCTTAGGTTAAGGGTTATCATTTGAGCTAGGGCTATTTTTTTTTTTTTTTTTTTTTTTAGGTCTTGGTTAAACATATGGCTAGATGTATGATTAGGTTTAATCTAGGTCTAGAATTAGGGTTATGTTTATTTATAGGGTTATGGTTAGGGCTAGTGTTAGGGTTTGGTTTAAGTTCAGCGTCAGAATAAGTGTCAGGGTTACGGTTAGAATCTGTGTTATGGTTATAACAAGAATGAGGGCTATTGTTAGGACTAGTAATAGGGTTAGGGTTTGGGTTAGATTAGGACTAATTATAGGACTAGGGTTAGCATTTGGGTTTGGGTTTGACTAGGGTAAAGTATAAGGTTAGAGTTAGGCTTAGAGCTATGTTTCAGGTTAGGGTTAGGGATAGTGTTAGGGTTAGGGTTAGGGTGAAAGCTAGGGTTAGGTATCGGATTTGGGCTAGGGATGCGTTACCATTAGGTTTAAGGTTACGGCTAATACATGATCTAAGTTTATGATTAGAACTAGTTTTAGAATTAGGGTTAGGACCAGGTCTAGTGTTAAGTTAAGTTTTAGGTTTAGGGTGGTGTTTAGAGGTAGGGTTAGTGTTAATGTCAGAGACAGGTTTAGGGATAGATTTAGGGTTAAATTTAGAACTCAAATTAGGGCTAAGCTTACGGCCAGATATAAGGTTAAGTTTTGGTTTAGGTAAAAGTTTAGGGTTATTGTTATGGCTCAGTTTGATTTTAGGTCTAAGCCTATGGTTAGAGCTAGTTTTAGTATTAGCTTTAGGGTTAGGGCTTGTGCTAGGTTTAGGTTTAGTTTTAGAATTAGGTTTAGATTTAGAGTTAGGGCAAAATGTAAGGTTAGGGCTATGGTTAATATAGGCTATGGCCAGGAATAAGATTATGGTAAGTGATTGAGTTAGAATTAGGGCTAGGTCTAGAGCAACAGTTGTAGTTATTCTTAAAGCTAGGATTTGGGTTAGGTTTAGGATTAGGGCTAGGTGTAGTGTTAGGATTAGTCCCAGGGTTAAGGTTAGGTCTAGGTTTAATGTTAATGTTAAGGTCTGGGTTAGGTTTCAGGTAAGCAATGGGGTTATAACTAGGTTTAGGGCTAGGGAAAGTGTTAGAATTAGGGTTAGGGTTATGATTAAGGCTAAGTTTTATTCTAGGATAAGAGATAGTGTTTGTGTTTGTGTTAGGGCTAATATTAGGGCTAGGGCTATTGTCAGGTTTAGGGTTACATTAGAGATAGGTTTCGGTTTATGTTTATGGTTAGGTCTAGTGTAAGGTTTAGATTTATGGTAAGGGTCCAGTTTAAAGCTATGTGTATTATTAGGGTCAGTATTTGGCTTAAGGTTTGGTTTAGGTTAATTTTTAGGTTTAGGGCTCGAATTAGCATTAGGGTTAGAGTTAGGGTTAGGGTAATGAATAGGCTTAAGATTAGGGTTCAAGTTAGATTTAGGGCAATGGATAGGTTTAGGGATTGTGATAGGGTTAGCATAGTGGATAGAATTAGAGCTAGGTTTAGGGCTAGGCTTATGGTTATGTTTAGGGTTAGGGTTACTGTAGTTGATATAATTAGAGCTATGTTTAGGGCTATGTTTAATGTTAGGATTAGAGCTAGTGTTAGCTTTGGGTTTCGGATACAGCTAGGGTTATGTTAAGGATAAATGTTAGGCTTTGAGCTAGGGTTAGGTCTAAAGCGAGGCTTAGGGTTAGGGTTAGGGCTAGGGTTGGGTTTAGGGTTACACTTAGGGCTGTATTCAACCCTAAAATTACAACTAGTTTTTGGGTTAGTTAGGCCTAGTGTTAGGGCCATGTGTAATGTAAGAACTAGGGTTATGATTAGAGCTAGTTTTAGTGTTAGGGTTATGGCTAGGTCTAGTGTTAGGATTAGGTTTGGTTTAGAGTTAGCTTTGGAGCTAGGATTATGTTAGGGTCAGGGCCAGTGTTCAGGTAAGAGTTAATGTTGTTTCTAGTGCCAGAATTAGGACTAGGGTTAGGTCTAGGTGTATGGTTAGTTTTTGAATTATGTAAAGGGTTATTGTTAGGGCTAGGCTAGGTTGTTGTTCAGGTCTAGGGCTAGAGATATGGCTAGATTTAGGATTAGGTTTAAGTCTAGGGCTATTGTTAGGTTTAGGTTTAAGTATATGATTACTGGTAGGCGTAATGTTAAGGTTCGGTTTAGGGTTAGGGTCAGGTTTATACCTGCTGTTAGTATTAGGGTCAGAATAACTGTCAGGGATAGGGTTTTGGTTTTGGTTAGGGTTAGAGCTGGAACAAATGTTAGGGGTAGGCCTAGTAATAGGGTTAGGGGTTGGGTTATGCTAGAATTCACATTAGGACAAGGGTTAGCTTTAGGTTTAGGGTTTAGCTTAAGGTAATGGATAGGGTAAAACCTCAGGGTTAGATCTAGGGTTAGGGTAAGGATTAGGGGTAGTTTTATGGTTAGGGTAAAAACTAGGGTTAGCGCTTGGCTTAGCATCATGTTTTGGGTTAGGTTGAAGCTAGTGTTAAGCCTACAACTAATGTATAAACCAGGGTTATGATTAGGGCTACTTTTTGGGTAAGTGTTACAGCTAGATCAAGTGTTAGGATTAGGGTTAACATTTTCGTGATGCTTACAGCTAGATTTAGTTTTAGGGTCAGGTTCAGTGTTCGGGTTATAGTTAGGGTTATTGTTAAACCCAGAATTATAACTAGAGTTAGGTCCAGGGGTAGTTTTATTTTTTGTGTTAGGTTAAGGTTTATCATTAAGGCTAGGGCTAGGTTTTTGTTTAGGTCTAGGGCTAGAGATATGGCTAGAGTCAGGATTAGGTTTATGTCTAGGGTTAACATTAGGGTTAGGTTTAGGTATAGGTTTATTGATCGTGGTAGTGTTAGGGTTTGGTTTATGGTTAGGTTCAGGTTTAGACATACAGTTACTGTTAGGGTCAGAATAAGTGTAAGGGTTAGGTTTAGGGTTTGGGTTATGGTTAAAGCTAGATTGGGGGCTAAGTTTTGGACTAGTAATAGATTGATGATTTCACTTAGGATAAAGATTAGTGTTAGGTTTATGGCTATGTTTAGTGTGTTAGATTTCAGGTAGGGGTCAAATTTAAAACTAGGAGTATTATTAGGGTCAGCTTCAGGTTTAGGGTTTTGTTTAGTTTAGGGTTTAGGGTTAGGGCTCAAATTAGTGTTACGGTTTGGTTTAGGGTAATGATAGGGTTTAGTTTAGGGTTCGGGTTAGATTTAGCATAATGGATAGGGTTATGGCTAAGGATAAGGTTATATTTAGGCCTAGGGTTAGCATTATAATGAGGGTTATGTTTAGGGTAATTGATAGGATTAGGCTAAATTTAGGGCTAGGGTTATGGATGGTATTAGGGCTAGGGTAAGTGTTAGGGTTATGGGTGTGTTTTGTGTTAAGTTTAGGGCTAGAATTACGGATAGGACAAATGTCAGGTCTAGGATTTTGGCTAGCCATAGTTTTAGGGTTAGGTTTTTTGCAAGGTCTGGTATAAGAATTAGGTTTAGTGGTAGGTTCAGGGTTACAGCTAGGTATATTTTCATGGGAAGGGGCAGAGTTAGGGTTTGGGTTGTGTTAAGGTTCAGGGTTAACACTTGAATTCACATTAGCTTTAGAGTTAGGGTAATGATACGGTTAGGTTTAGGGTTCAGTTTAGGTTTAGGTTAATGAAATAGGTTAGGGTTAGGGATAAGTTTAGGGTTAGGCCTAGGGTTACCATTAGAGTTATGGTTATGATTAGGGTAATGGATAGGGTTAGAGCTAGTGATAGGGCTAGGGTTACGGGTAGAATTCTGGCTAGGGTTAGGGTAAATTTTTGGACTATGTTCTGGGTTAGGGTTAGGTTTAGGGTTAGGTTTAAATCTAGGGTTAAGGCTCGGATTAGGGCTTGGTTTTGGGTTTGGTTAGGGCTAGGATTAGGACTATGGTAAAGCATGAACTAGTGTTGCAATTAGTCCTAGTTTTAGGGTTAGGGTTAGGGCTTGGTCTAGTGTTACGGTTAGGTTTAGGGTTAGGGTGATATTTAGACCAAGGGATATTGTTAGGGTTAGTTTCAGATTCAGGGTTAGTTTTCGGGTTAGGGTTAAAACTCGAATTATGGCTAAAGTTAGTAGTAGTTGTATGGTTAGGGTTTGGTTTAAGTTAAGGGTTAGGGATATACATTGGTTTTGTTTTAGGACTAGGGCTATGGATATGGCTAGTTTATAAATTAGCATCAGGGTTAGGGCTAGTGTTAGGTTGAGGTTTAGGCTTAGGGTGAGGGATACATTTAGAGTTAGTGTTAGATCTAGGGTTAGGGTTGGGCTAGGGCTCGGGTTAGGGTGAGGGTTAGGTTATGGTAATGAATATGGTTAGAACTAGGGATTCAGTAGGGTGAGAATTAGAGTTAGTCATGGTAGTAGTCTTAGGGTTAGGTTTAGGTTTAGGGCTAAATTAGGGTTAGGATTAGAGCTACGGTTAGGACAAGGGTTAGGGCTAAATTGGGGCTAGGATTAGGACTAGGGTTAGTGTTAGAGTTAGGGCTAGGATTAGGGCTAGAGTTAGGGTTAGGTTTAGAGCTAAATTAGGGTTTAGGATTAGGGTAGTGTTAGTGTTGGGGTCAGGCTACATTAGGGCTAGTATTAAGGCTAGGGTTAATGTTAGGGTTAGACTAAGGGATTGGGCTAGAGTTAGGGTTAGCATTGGTGTTAAGGTAAAGTTTAGGGAAATGGGTGGGGTTATAGGTAGCTTTAGGTATAGGGTGAGCTTTAGAATTAGGATTAGGCCTAGGGTTATGTTTCAGTTTAGGATTAAGTCTAGTTTTAGGGCTAGGTTAAGGTCTAGGGTTTCTGTTAGTGTTATGGCTAGGACCAGGTCTAGGGCTAATAACAGGTCTAGGGTTAATGTTAAAAATAGTTTTAGGGTTAGGTTATGATTAGGTCTATTGTAAGAGTTAGGTTTAGGATAAAGTTCATCTTTAGGGCTAGGATTATTATTAGGGTCAGGAACAGTGTCAGGATTAGCATTTGGATTAGCTAAAGGTTTAGAGTTAAGGCTCGAAATAGCATTAGGGTTAGGTTTAGGATTAGGGTAATGGATAAGGTTTAGTTTAGGTTTCAGTAAAGGTTTAGGGTAATGGATGAATTAGGTTTAGCAATCGGGTTAAGGTTACCCTTAGTGTTAGGGTTATGTTTAGTGTAAAGGAGAGGTGTAGAGCTAGGGTTAGGGCTAGGTTATGGTTTGCATCAACTCTAGGATTAGGGCTAGGTTTAGGAATAGATTAAGGCTGTGATTAAGGGTAAGTTTTAGGGTTTGGGTAAGTGTTAAGTTTAGAGCTAGGGTTATAGTTAAGTTAGGGTAAGGGATAGTGTTTGAACTATAATTAGGGCTAGGGTGAGGATTAGGTTTAGGTTTAGGTCTAGGTTTACAATTAAGATTAGAGTTAGGTTTAGTGTTAGGGATGGAGTTTTAATTAGGGTTAGGGCTAGGGTAATGGATATGTTTAGAGCTAAATTTCAAACTAGGTTTAATGTTAGGATTACAGCTAGGGTTAGGGTTAGGGTTTAGATAGATCTAGGGTTATGTTTAGTGTAAAGGTTAGGGTTAGATCTAACGCAAGGCATAGGTTAGGGCTAGGTTTACGGCTAGGGTTAGGGTTAGGGTTATGCTCAGAGCTAAGTTTAGGCCTAGGTATAGACCTAGGTTTTATGTTATGTTTAGGGCTAGGATTAGGGCTATAGTTAATGTAAATGTTAGGGTTATGTTTAGGGCTAATTTTAGGGTTAGGGTTATGTCTAGGTCTAGTGTTATGTCTAGGTTGTGAGTTAGTGTCATATTTAAAGCTAGGTTCAGTGTTAGAATTAGGGTCAGTTTTTGGAATAGGGTTAGGGTTAGCATTAGAGCCAGAATTAGGACTAGGTTTAGGTGTAGGTGTAGGGTAAGTGTTCGGTTTAGTTTAAGGGTTATTGTTAGTGCTAGTGCTAGGTTTTTGTTTATTTATAGGTCTAGATTTATAACTATACTTAGGATTAACTTTGGGTCCACATCTAGTGTTAGGCTTAAGTATAGGTATAGGGTTACCAGTAAAGCTAATGTTAAGGTTTGGTTTAGGGTTAGGGTCAGGTTTAGACCTAGGGTTACTGTTAGGGTCAGATGAGGATTAGGGATAGGTTTAGAGGTAGAATGTGGGCTAGGGTTAAGATTAGTATTATGATTAGAGTTTAAGTTAGGCTAAGGATTAGAATTAAGATTTGGGTTAGCACTTGGGATAGGATTTGCCTTAGTGTAAGGAATAAGGTTAGGGCTAGGGTTAAGATTAGGGTTAGGCCTAGTATTATTGTTAAAGCTAAGGTTAGGGCTTGGATTAGGTGTAGAATTTGTGTTAGGGTTAGGGCTACAATTAGGACAATGACTAATGTATTCACTAGGGTTATGATTAAGGCTAGTTTCAGGGTTCGATTTAGACTAGATATAGTGTTAATGTTAATTTTAGGTTACGGTGATGTTTAGAGCTAGAATTAGTGTTAGGGTCAGTGTCAGGGTCAGGGCTAGTTTTAGAGTTAATTTTAGGGTTAGTTGTAGGGTTAGGGTTTGATTTAGGTTAAGGGTTGGTTTTGGTTTATGGCTAGGGCTATGGTAGGGCATGTTTTAGGATTAGCATTATGTTTACGGGTAGTGTTCATATTTGGTTTAGGCTTATTTTAGAGTTAGGTTTAGATTTAGACTTAGGATTAGATCTAGGATAATTATTAAGGCTAACGATAGAACTAGGGCTAGGGCTAGGGCAAGAGTTCAAGTTAGTCTTATGGCTATGTTTAGGGTTAGGTTAGGATTAAATAAAGGCTAGGATTAGCACTAGGCTTTGTGTTAGGCCTAGGTTTAGGGAGAGGGTTAGGGTTACGTTTAGGTTTATGGTTAGTTTTGGGGTATAGGATGAGGTTATATGTAGATTTAGGGCTAGGATGAAGAATAGAAGTAGGGTTAGGGCTCGGGTTATGGTTCAGTCTAGGATTAAGCCTAGGTTTAGTGCTAGGATTATGGCTAGAGGTAATTTCAGGTCTAGTGTTATGGTTAAAAATAGTTTTAGGTTTACTTTTATGGCTACGTCTAGTGTAAGGGTTAGGTTTAGGGTTAGGTTCAGGGTTAGGTTCAGGTTTAGAGCTAAGGGTACTCTTAGGGTCAGGGTCATGATTAGTGTTTTGGATAGGTTAAGGTTTAATGTTAGGGCTCAAATTAGCATTAGAGTTAAGATTAGAGTAAAGATAGTGTTAGGGTTAGGTTTCAGGTTAGGTTTAGTGTAATGGATAGGGTTAGGATTAGTGATACGGTTAGGTTTAGGCTCAGGTTTAGCATTAGGGACAGAGTTATGATTAGGATAATGGATAGTGTTAGATATAGGGGTACAGCTAGGGTTGTTTTTATGAATATTGATAGGTTTAGGTTTAGGGTTAGGGTTAGGGTTAAATCTAGGGTTACAGCTAGGGTTATAGTTACGATTAGTGATAGGGATAAGTTTAGGGGTAAATCTAGGGATAGTGCTCGGAATAAGGCTAGGTTTGGTGTTAAATTAAGGCTCGGTTTAGTGTAGCGGCTAATGTAAATACCTGGGTTGTGATTAGGGCTAATTTTAAGGTTAGGGTTAGGGCTAGGTCTATTGTTATGTTTAGGCATAGGGTAAGGGTGATGGAGCTAGGGTTAGTGTTAAGTTCAGAGTCAGGGTCAGGGTTAGTTTTAGGGTTTGGCTTAGAACTCGAATTATGGATAGAGTTATGGCTAAGTGTAGGGTTAGGGCTTAGTTTTTATTAAGGGTTAGGGTTAGGTCTATGGCTTTGTTTTGTTTTAGGGCTAGGATTACAGCTAGTTTTAGGATTAGCCTTAGGGTTAGGGCTAGTGTTAGGTTTAGTTAGGCTAAGGTTTATGGTTAGATTTAGAGTTAGGGTTAGATCTAGGGTTTCTGCTAGGACTATGAATAGGGCGAGTATTAGACCTATGGTTTGAGCTAGGATTACGGTTCTAGTAAAGTATAGGGTTAGAACTAGTTTTAGGACTAAAGTGATAGTTAGAGTTAGTCTTTTGGCTAGGGTTAGGGTTAAGGTTAGGGATAGGGCTACATTAGATCTAAGATTAGGGCTAGGGGTATTGTTAGAGTAAGGCCTAGTGTTATGGTTAGGATTATAATTAAGGCTATGTTTAGGTCTAGGATAAGGGCTAGGTTTTGTGTTAGGGTTAGGGCTAGTATCATGACTAGGGCTAATATCAGGCCTAGGTTTATGCTTAGGTATAGTTTTAGGTTAGTTTTATGGCTAAGTCTAGTATAAGGGTTAGGTATAGGGTAAGAGTGAGGTTTAGAGCTAGGGGAATTATTAGGGTCAGTGTTAGTGTTATGGTTAGATTTAGGTTTGAGTTTAGGGTTAGGGCTCGAATTATCATTAGAGTTAGGGTTAGGGTAATGATTGTATTAGGTCTAGGGTTCCGGGTATGTATAGGATAATTGATAAGTTTGGGGATAGTGATATGTATAGGGTTAGGCTTAGGGTTAACATTAGGGTAAGGATTATGTTTAGGTTAATGATACAGCTAGACTTAAGTTTAGGGCAAGTGTTATGGTTATAGTTAGGGGTAGGCTCAGTGTTAGGTTCAGGATTAGGTCTAGGAATAGGACTACAGTAGGTTTTGGTTTAGGGTTATGGTTAGGATTAGACCTAAGATTAATGGTATGGTCAGTAGAAGGGTCAGGGTTAGTGTTAGAGTTTTGGATAGGGTTAGATCTAGAATGAATGCAAGGGTAAGGGCTATTAATAAGGTTAGTGTTTTGGTTAGCCTAAGCATAAGGGATAGGTCTAGGGTTACCCTTAGGTTTAATGTTTTGCTTAAGTAAGGGATTGGTTTAGAGCTAGTTTATGGTTAGAGTTAGGGTTAAAGCTGGGTTTAGGACTCGAATTAGGCGTAGATTTTGTGTTAGGGTTAGGGGTAGGGGTAGGGAAATGGCTAATGTAAGAACTAGGATTACCATTAATGTTAGTTTTATTGTTAGGTTATGGGTTAGGTTTAGTGTTAGGGTTATGTTTAAGGTTAGGGTGATATTTTTAGCTAAGATTCATGTTAGAATAGGAATCAGTGTCAGGCTTAGTTTTAGGGTTAGAGTTAGAACTTGAATTAGGGCTGGGTTTACTGTTGGGTTTCAGTTTAAGGTGAGGGTGGTGTTTAGAGCTAGGGTGAGTGTTAGGATATGAGTCAGCATCAGGGTTGGTTTTAGGGTTTGGGTTAGGATTCAAACTAGGGCTAGGGTTAGGTCTAGTAGTAGTGTTATAGTTTGGTTTAAGAAAAGGTTTAGAGTTAGGGTTTTTTGATTTAGTCCTATGGTTAGAGTTAGGGCTAGTGTTAGTGTTAGGCTTAGGCTTAGTGTTAGGGTTAAATTTGGAATTAGGGTTAGACCTAGGGTGAAGGCTAGAACTAAGGATAGGGCAAGGGTTATGGCTAGGTTTAGGGTTATGGTAAGGGATATGGTTAAAACTAGGGATAGGGATAGGGCAAGAGTTAGTCTTAGGACCAGGATTTGGGTTAGGCTTAGGGTTATACATAGGGCTAAATTAGGGCTAGTATTAGTGGTATGTTTAGTGTTTAGATTAAGCCTAGATTTAGGGTTAGTGTTAGGGTTAGGGTTGAAGTTTAGTGTTAGCTTTTAGAGTTTAGGTTTAGCTTTTGGGCAATGTTTTTGGTAATGGATGGCTTTACAGCTAGGTTTAGAAATAGGGTGAGGATTATAATTACGGTTAGGCTGTGGTTATGGTAAGGCTTATGATTAAGCCTAGGTTTAGGACTAGGATGAGGACTAGGGATTTTCTTTTTTTTTAGGGTTAGGGCTAGGATTAGTGTGAGGGCTAATTTCAGGTACAGAATTATGGTTAAAGATCGTTTAGATAAGGATTATGGGTACGTCTAGTGTAAGGGTTAAGATTAGGGTTAGCATCAGGTTTAGAGGTAGGGGTATTATTAGGGTCAAGTACTGGGTTAGGGTTGGGTATATGTTAAGGTTTAAACTTAGGGCTTGAATTAGCATTAGCGTTAAGGTTATGGTTATGGTAATGGATAGAGTTAGAAATCAGTTTAGGGCTCAGGTTATGGTTATGATTAGGGCTAGGTTTTGGGTTAAGTTAGTGCTAGGGTTAGGTTTAGGGCTAAGGTAAGTACTAGGGTTATGCTTATGGCTAATTTAAATGTTTTAGGGCTAGGTTTACTGGTTTAATGTTAGGTTTAGGTTTATGTTTAGGGTGATGTTTAGACCTCGGGTTAGTGTTATGGTCACAGTAAGGGTCAGGGTTAGTTTTAGGGTTTGGCTTAAAACTCGAATTAGGGCTTGGTGTAGGGTTAGGGGTTTGTTTTGGTTAAGTGTTATGGTTAGAGCTTTGGCTTGGTTTGGATTTAGGGCTAGGATTAGGGTTAATGAAATTTTTAGGATTAGTGTTAGGGTTAGGGCTAGTCTTAGATTTAGGGTTAGGACTTGAATTTGGGATAGGGTTAGGTTTATGGGAAGGGATAGGATTAGAATGAGTGATAGGGCCAGTGTGAGAGTTAGAGTTATTCTTAGGGCTAGTTTTATAGTTAGGTTTAGGGATATGGCTAAATTATGGCTAGGGTTAAGGTTAGGGATAGGGTTAGAGCTAGTTTTAGAATTAGCATCAGGGTTTGGGCAATTTTTGGCTTATGCATTGAGTTAGGGTTAGATTTAAAGTTAGGTTTCGATCTAGTGTTAAATCTAGGGCTAAGGATAGGGCAGTTGTGATGAAAAGGGTGAGGTTTAGAGTTAGACTTACAATTAGGTTAAGGGATGTGATTTTGGCTAGGTTTAGGGCTATGGCTAGGGTTAGGGCTAGAATTAGAGTTAGGGTTATGATTAACACTAGGTTTATGGCTCGGATGAGGTTTAGGTTCGTGTTATGGTTACATACAATATTATGGCTAGGGCTAATGTCAGGTCTAGGGTTATAGTTAGGGCTAGATTTAGTGTTAGGTTTATGGCTTCTTCCAGTGTAAGGATTAGTTTTAGGTTAAGATTCAGATTTATGTCTAGGTTTATATTTAGGGTCAGGGTCAGGTTTAGGTTTTGGGTTAGGTTAGGGTTTTGGTTTAGCGTAATGACAGCATTAGTTTTAGGATTTAGATTTGGTTTCGTGTAATGGATAGGGTTAGGGTTAGACCTAGGGTTAGCTTAAGAGTTAGGGTTATTGTTAGTGTAATGGATAGGTTTAGACCTAAGGTAAGGGCTAGGGTTATGTATAGGATTAGGGCTAGTTTTGGGTTAGGCTTAGGTTTAAGTTTAGGGTTAAGGTTAGGTTTACTACTCGGTTTAAAGATAGGTTTTGGGTTAAGTTTAGGGCTAGGGTTAAGGCTATGGCTAATGTATGAAGCAGGGTTATGATTAGCACTAGTTACAGTGTTAGGGTTAGGGCTATGTCTAGTGTTAGGTTGAGGTTTACAGTGATGATGGTGTTTAGAGCCAGGGTTAGTGTTAGAATCAGGGTCAGGGTTTGTTTTCGTGTTAGGGTTAGGACTAGAGTTAGGATATGGTTAGGGATAGGTGTAGGTTTAGGGTTTGGTTTAGGATAAGGGTTTGGGTTACAGCTATGGCTCGGTTTTGTTTTAGTTGTAGGGCTAGTGTTAGGGCTAATTTTAGGATTAGTATTAGCTTTAGGGCTAGTGTTAGGTTTGGGTTTAGGTTTAGGCTTAGGGTTAGGATTAGATTTAGAGTTACGGTGAGATCTAAAGTTATGGACAGGGCCAAAATAGGGCTAGGGTTAGACCAAGGGTTAGAACTAGTATTAGGGTTCTAGTAAGGGATAGGTTTGGAACAAGGGTTAGGTGAGAGTTAGAGTTAGAGTTAGTCTTTGGGCTAGGTTTAGGGTTAGGGTTAGGGATAGGGCTAAATTAGGGCTAAGATTAGGGCTAGGGTTAGTGTTAGGTTTAGGCCTAGGGTTTGGGTTAGGGATAAAATTAGGCTATGCATAGGGCTAGGATAAGGGATAGGGTTTGTGTTAGGGTAAGGGCTAGGATTATGGCTAGGGTTAATATCACTTCTAGGGTTAAGGTTAGGAATAGTTTTAGGGTTAGTTTTATGGCTAAGTCTAGTGTAAGTGTTAGGTAGGGTAAGAGTCAGGTTTATAGCTAGGGGAATTATTAGGGTCACGGTTACTATTAGGGTTTGGTTTACGTTTGAGGTTAGGGTTAGGGATCAAATTAGCATTCGGATTAGGGTTAGTGTAATAATTGGATTAGGTATAGGGTTCAGGGTAGGTTAGGCTAATTGAAATGTTTGTGGAAAGCGATATAGTTAGGGTTAAGCCTAGGGTTAGAATTATGGTAAGGGTTATGTTTAGGGTAATGGATACAGTTAGAGTTAAGGTTAGTGCTAGGGTTATAGTTAAAATTATATCTTGTGCTAGGGTTAAGGTGAGGGTTAGAACTAGGATTGGGTTTAGGGTTTTGTTTAGCATAAGGGTTAGGTTCTGAGCTATGGTTATTGCTAGGCTGAGAGTTCGGTTTAGAATTAGGTCTAGGGATAGGATTATGATAAATTTTGGGTTAGGGTTGGTATTAGGGTTAGACCTAGGTTTAGTGTTAGGGTCAGAATAAGGATCAGGGTTAGGGTTAGGGTTTGGGATTGTGTTAGAGCTAAAACAAAGGCTAGGGTTAGGACTATTAATAGAGTTAGGGTTTTGGTTAGTTTAAAGACTAGAGATAGGTCTAGGGTTACTCTTCAGTTTAGGATTTTGCTTAGGGTAAAGGATTTATTTAGATCTAGGATTAGGTCTAAGATTAGTGTTAGAGTGTTAGGACTAGGTGTAGAGTTAGGTTTTGGTTAAGGTTAAGGTTTAGAGTCACTGCTATGGCTCTGTTTGCTTGAAGGCTAGGGCTAGGGTTAGGGCTAATTTTCAAATTAGCATTAGGGTTAGAGCTATTGTTAGGGTGTGGTTTAGGCATAGGTTTAGGGTTATATTTAGAGATAGGGTTAGATATGGGTTTAGGACTACAGTGAAGGTTAGGGCTAGGGTTAGGTCTAGGGTTTGAATTATCATAAGGGATAGTGTAAGAAGTAGGGCTAGTGCTAGGACGAGAGTTAGAGTTAGTCTTAGTGTTAGGTTTAGATATAGGTTTAGAATTATGGCTTCATTAGGGCTAGGATTAGATCTAGGGTTAGTATTAAGGCTGAGCCTAGGTTTATGGCTAGGCTTATGGTTATGCTTATGGACACATATGATATTATGGTTAGCTTTAGAACTAGGGCAAGTGTTAAAATTAAATTTAGGTTTATGGTTAGTTAGGGTTAGGTTTAGGATTAAGGCTAAGATTAGCACTAGGATTCGGGCTAGAGTTTGTTCTGGTATTAGGGCTTCATTAGTACTAGGGCTAATGTCAGGTTTAGGTTATGGTTAGAGATAGTTTTAGGGTTAAGCTTATTAGTGTTAGGATTAAATTTATGAATATGTTTAGGTTAGGGTTCAGGTTAGATTTTTGGTAATGTACAGGTTTAGGGTTAGGAATAAGTTCAGGGTTATCCTAGGGTTAGGATTAGGATTAGGGTAATGGATAGGGTTACAGCTGGGGTTAGGGCTAGGTTTATTATTAGGATTAAGGCTAGGGTTAGGGTTAGGTTTTGGGTAATGGCAAGGATTAGGGTGATGGTTAGGTTTAGGGTAAGTGTTAGAGCTAGAATTAGGTTTTTGGTTATGGTTAAAGTTAGTGTTAGGGCTCCGATTAGGGATA